>NC_060067.1:86225757-86528787 GCF_922984935.1 Meles meles | reverse complement strand
TGATTGTTTAATGGAGGTGGTATGATTTGAAGTGGCTCTCAAACTGACCTAGAGAAAAATTTCAATATTTTAATATTTTTAAAATTAATTTATTATTTATTTATTTATTTTGAGAGAGAGAGAGACCTGAGGTGAGGCAGGGGGCAAAGGGAGAGGGAGAGAGAATCTCAAGTAGACTCTCCACTGAGCATGGAGCCTGATGTGGGGCTCTGTCTCATGACCCTGAGATCATGATCTCAGCCAAAACTAAGAGTGATGCTTAACTTATTCAGTCACCCAGGTGCCCTGAAAAGTTCAACATTTTAAATAGAAAACAAACAAACGAACAAAACCAGCATTGGCAAAAGCAAAAGCTGGAAAGTACAGATTTCAAGATGGGAGTTAGATTAGAGGTTTTTTTGGGGAGTACAGAATTTGTGTCATGGATTGTTGCATGATAAGAGCACAACAGTGGTTAATAGCTGAAATAGTATTGTGTGGTTTCTTGAAAATGGGTAATAGTGAGTTCTCATATTATTGTATCACTGCAAAAATCTTGTTATATACTCAGCATAGTTAATGTTGTCACCTCATTTTAAGAACTAACTTAAGAGGAAAACACTGAAGGTTTCCCTTTGTTATTTCAGTAAAGAAGGTTCAGATAAATTATAATAAACATCTTATTCTACAGACTACTGGTGAAGGAAAGTCTGGCCTTAAGTCTACTGGAGTCTACCCAATCTTCTCCAAAGCCACAGAATTTATGTCATTCAGAATCAGTTGCATAATAAATATACAAAAAGAATGTCATTGATTTTTGACTTCTAATTTAATGGACCCCAGTTTTGAGTAGAATGTAGTATAATACCTATAAAAAAATCAGAGCTCAAACAATAAATGTTGGGTGTCCATATGAATTAGGTATCTCATATCTTTAGAGATTGAATAAAAATAGCTGAAAGGGGATTGCCTTGGGTGGTTCAGATAGGTAAGCACCTGCCTGGGCCCGGGTCATGATCCCAGGGTCCTGGGATCAAGTCCTGTACCTGGCTCCTTGCACAGCAAGGAGCCTGTTTCTCTCTGCCTGTCGCTCCCCCTGCTTGTGCTCTCTTTCTTTCTGACAAATAAATAAATAAAATCTTAAAAAAAAAAATAAAATAGTCGAAAGGGTTATCTTAACAAGCTGTTTAATTTGGAGAATTTTTCCAGAGCAAATTCAACACTCATTAGAAGACAATGATTTTTGGGGCGCCTGGGTGGCTCAGTGGGTTAAGCCGCTGCCTTCGGCTCAGGTCATGATCTCAGGGTCGTGGGATCGAGTCCCGCATCGGGCTCTCTGCTCAGCAGTGAGCATCTTTCCCTCTCTCTCTCTCTGCCTGCCTGTCTACTTGTGATCTCTCTCTGTCAAATAAATAAATAAAGTCTTTAAAAAAAAAAAAAAAAAAGAAGACAATGATTTTTTTTTTTTTTTTAAACAGGGAAAGAACGTGATATCAAGCGAAGAGCACAATATTCTCTATTTGAAAAGCAGAGGGACCTAGGGTTTTACAGAAGGTAAGCAATGGCATAATCAGCTGGTCTTATGGCAGTTACCAGGGAGACAGAGATGTGTCTTATCTGATCATTGGAATGGTATAGAGATGGATTTTATTTCAGAGATTGGCCTATTTTAGAAAGCTTAGTTGTTGTGTGCAGTCAGCATTTCTAGAACATGAAAAGGCGGAGATTTCTCTACCATTGTTGCTTTCCAGGAACACAGGCTTCAGATAAAAGTCAACATTGTTGTTATCTTCTGATTAGTGAATGGATGCCCCTAAAAAAGAAAAACGAGTTTTCTACCACAAAGGATAGAGTAGTGATTTAGAAGTCATAGACTCATTTTAACAAGATGAACTGGGGAAAAAAAAATGGAAAGATTTTTGGATAGCTTTGACAATTAGTTTTTTAGATGTGTTTATTTCTTTTTTGGTGATTTTTAATTTCCAATCATCAATTTTAATTGTCAAAAATAAGGTTTCTATTCCTATTTTCTGACTATATAAATACTCATTGTGTTATATAGGTAACTACAAAAGCATAAAATAAAAAAAAAATCACGTGTTTCTACCATTCAGTAGTATTGAATAGCAACATTTTCTCGTCATTTTCTATAAAAGCTATAGAACTGTTTATCTACTACTAACCTTTATGTTACCATTCTTACTGTTCTATCAAAAAATAATAAATAGGGGAGACTGGGTGGCTCATTCAGTTAAGCAACTGACTCTTGATTTTGGCTCAGGTCACATTCTCTGGGTCCCCTGGGGAGCGCACTGCGGTTCCCCGTTTAGCACTATTCTGCTTGTCCCTCCATCTCTTCCCCTCCCCTTTCTCTTCTGCATGCACACTGTCTCTTACTTTCTCCTCTAAAATAAATAAATTAATTAAATCTTTAAAAAAGTATTAAGCACCACCGTGAAAAAAGTTAAAACATTTTGTGTCAATTCCCAAAATTAGAGTTTGAAATGGATTCTACCAAAGGAAATGAACCTTAAAATAATAATAATATATATTTTCCACTTTTCATTGTATAAATTTGATAGTATGTAATATAATAAATGTTTTTATTTAATAAGAAAACTCACCTGCAATCCTGTAATTCTGTCACCAGCTGATAACCTCAGAGAGGTCCCTCTATCTAACATAGGTCCGTTTCCCTGTGTTCTCTATCACAGCTCCTTTATATTTCCTTCTTGGCACCTACCAAACTCACTGCCAACATTCGTGTATATTTCTTTCTGTGGTTATTGTTCTATTCAAGACATAATTTCTTCTCAAGGAAAGCTTGATAATTAATATTTATAGTGAAAAAAATTCTTTTCTTTGGATTGTCAAATTAACCAGTGCATATGATATACCTAATTTTAACATGTCCGCTGAATAGCAATTTTTATTAATTTTATTAAATTTGTGTGATAGCTGATTATTTTGATTTCTTTCAATTTTTGGGGGGCATAAGATGGTTTTCTTAAATTGTTGATTTAGCTTTGGATATAATTATTCTTTATCCTTCTGAAAAAAATTAAAATTCTATTTTCTTTATATTTTATCATTTTATACAAATTATAGTTTTCCTTCTGTTCTATCATTTTCTACAAATTTATACAGTGGACCAATTATACAATGAACTGTGGAAAATGCATATTACTATTTTATGTTTCATTTCCTTTGGCAGAATCCCATTCCAAGCTCTAATTTTGGGAACTGACACAAAAAGTTTTAACTTTTTTCCACAGTGGTGTTTATTACTTTTCTTAAAATTTTATTTATTTGTTTGTTTATTTTAGGAGAGGGAGAGAAGGCAGGGGAGAGGGACAAGCAGAATACAGAGAGTGTGGAGCCCTATGGGGGCTCCCCAGGGACCCAGAGATCATGATCTGAGCCAAAATCAAAAGTCAGTTGCTTAACCGACTGAGCCACCCAGATGCCCCTATTTATTACTTTTTATAGAAACGTAGTAATGGTAACGTAAAGGTGAGTAATAGAGGAAACAGTTCTATAAATTTTATGGAATTTTATAAAATGAGGCTATTCTAGCTTCCTTATCTATCATTATATATTTCATAATTTAAATATTAATTCTGATTCTTACAACTTTCACCTTTTTTTTTAAATAGTTTACTAACAACCCTTCCTAATTTCACCTCTGTTCCTTTTTAGTCATTCTGTTCAATAAACATTTTGGAATGCTTCCCTCAGATACCACCTCTTTATTTATTTATTAATATTTTAAGTCACTGTGACTTAAAATGCTTTAGAGGTTTCACTATTTTCTTTGGTTGTCCAAAGCAGATTATTTCAGATTCTTTCTTCCTTTGATTATTCAAAATGTTATTTCATGCTTATTAGTCTCCAGTATTTCTTCATATATTTGTTTCTTATTTTGCTCTTAGTCATCACTGAACAAAGATATACATCTAGATTCAGTGTTTATTTGTTAAATAATATGCCATTGAGGGTTTGTTTGCTTTTTTAATTTTATTTTGTTTTGTTTTGTTTTTGCCCTCACTTATTCCTGTGGTTTAATTCAAATCTTCTTCTTTAATACACAGTTGGGCAGAAATAATGCCTAATCAGATTTCCAGTGCTAGAATCCATTACTGCTGGAAAAATTAGGTATCTCCTCCATTCTTCAGTCCCCAAGCACCTGAAGCACAGTAGATCAAGTTTCTGGAGAAATATAGACAACATATACATTGTTATACCCAAAGTCTTTGAGTACCTGTGCTTGCTTTATTTAGAGAAGATTTAGAGCTTCAGATTCTCCTCCACTAACAGACTCATTTTTAACTCCCATTTCTCCCAAGTTTGTTTAGAAATGGCAGTTTGTCTATGAATAAAGAAAAAGGAACTTTTAGGACTTGGACATACAATAATTAGACAGTTACATAATTTTCAGTTTATTGTGGATCTTGTATCTCTAATTCAGAGGGGAGCCAGTTGGAGAAAGATATGCATTCTCCTTATGTATTTCTGTATAGACTTGCACTCCTTCTTTTAGCATAGCATAATGTAACTAGTCAATTGGAATTAATTGAAATTATTTTATTCACTTTTGTCAGCCTTTTTATTAGACTAATTTTTTTCTAGATTATAAAAATTGATCATGGGTCCTAATTTCCTGTGGTGTGTGTGTGTGTGTGTGCATGGATGTGTCTTCTTTCTTTTATTCTGTTTTGGTGGTCACTTTGGCAAGAATTTGGAAAAGAGAACCAGTAAATGCTGGCCAGATGCCATTTTAAACTCGTATTTCCAGGCACTAGGTTTTAAAGCCCAAACCATCTATTGCCAGGTTGTTTTGCCAGGTTTCCCCTACCATATAACCCAACCAGCAATATGTGAAAGACTGACTGATGTCATTGTTCGTTTTTGTTAATTTCATCTGTGAAATGGTAATTTATCTTAAAATTTTTCATATGTATGTATGTATGTATGTACAATTAGACATTGTTACAATATTAAAATAGGTATTATTTGTGCTTAATACATGTAAAAGATAGTCACTGATAATGTAAAACGACACATTTCTTGAGAATTTCTTAGGGGCTTATGCTCAGACACCTATTCTCAAAGTTGTTTATAATGTATTATATGAATCCCATAAATAAAATGCAAGGAGAGAATAGAGAAGGTAGAGAAATACTTCAATCTGTAGCGAAGACTTCATAACATGGTATCAGAATGAGCATTGGACTAGTGATAGGAAATTAGATGGGTCATGAGGGGCTTCCCAAGGAGAAAGTTGGTAGGAGTAACTTTCCTGAATTGATATAGTGTAACACATTCTCATGTCTTTAGAATACTGTTTGTATAAAAGAAATATAAAAGATATTTAAAAAATATGAAAACATAAAGAAAATATGAACTGATAGTGTTTTGGGACCAGATAATTTGTATCAAGGAAATAGTTGGAGATAAATTTGGTAATACACTGGGTAGATTCTGAAAGATATTTAACAAAATTTGTACTTTTTTGTAGACAATATGTCATGTAAAGTGTTTGACTAAGCTATATAAACAAAACTTTAAAAATATGATTCTGAAATGATTGTAAAGGGTTGGTTTACCTAGGATCAAATGGAAGTAAAGAGGCAACTTAGAGGATATCCTATAACCAAGACATGATGTTAAAAAAAAGAAAGCACTGGGGCACCTGGATGGCTCAGTGGGTTAAAGCCTCTGCCTTCAGCTCAGGTCATGATCTCAGGGTCCTGGGATCGAGCCCCACATCGGGCTCTCTACTCGGCGGGGAGCCTGTTCCCCTTTCTCTCTCTGTCTGCCTCTCTGCCTACTTGTGATCTCTCTTTCTGTCAAATTAAAAAAAAAAAAAGCACCTGATTAAATAAACATTGGAGTGAAAAGAAAAAAGTAGGTGCAAGAGTCATTTTTAAGTAAGAAGCAGCAAGATATGGAATACAACTGCATGTGTGGAAAATAGTAGAGGGAGCTATTGATTATAATTTTAAGTTTTGAGGCTAGATATCCAGAAGTGTGGTAGTACCATTTGCAAAATAAGGATTTTTTTAAAAGATTTTTATGTATTTTTTTGAGAGAGAGAGTGAGCAAGAGGGAGAGTGAGAGAAAGAGAATGAATAAGGGGAAGTGGGGGAAAGGGCAGAGAGGGAGAGGGAGAAGAAGACTCCCTGCTGAGCAAGAAGCCTGAAGCAACAGGGAGCCTTAAGGGTAGCCTAACTAGCCTAACACGGGGCTCCATGAGGGACTCAATCCTAGGACCCCAGGATCATGACCAGAGCTGAAGACAGACGCTCAACTGACTGAGCCATCCAAGAGCTCCAGCAAAATAAATTTTAAAAGATAAGGTTATATGAGAAACTGATTTGTGTTTTGTGACTCATCAATTTATTATTGCAATTAAAAAGAAATCAGTTTTGCTAAATTAAGAAAGCTTCAGTAGAAGTGTCTCATTTTTGATGAGTAAATGTGAACATTGTTTTAAATGTTTCCTTTACCCATGCTTGGAAAGAAACATCATGATGATGGTGTAACATTTAATGCCGTCATTTGTTAGTCATCATAAGCTACCCCTTAAATATCAATATTCTCAATTATACTTCGATTAAGCTGAAAATTAAAATAAAATAAAGCTGCCATTTGTTAAATGACTGGATTGTGGGCATACATATTTGTTTATTAGTCTATGAAACAGATATATTTATATATATATCTGCTGTGTTGTCATTCAAAAATATGTAAAGTGAAATGAAATTTGATTCAAAATAGAAAGAATAATTTCTTATTCTCAGATCCCAGGAAATGCTAGGAGCTATACTCCATGTTAATTATTTCAGTGAGAAAAGTAAAATTAAACAGGCCACTCTTTTAACACCATGTTTTATTATAGTAAATAGAATTATCTGCAACATTTCCCAGTTTCTTTTTTCTTCTTCGACTCTTCCATCTGTTATTTTTTATGTTTCACACCTGCTGAGTCTGTGGAAACTAGAGAAATTAAGTTTTTTTCTGCAAATATGCATATTTATGCATTGCTTTGTTCAGAAACTGATAAAAATTGATCATGTTGTTAGGAGATTTTATATCATCATTAATTTGTGGATAAGAGAAACTATCTCAATAATATAAAATATAAATAAATAAGTAAATAAATAAATAAAATAAAACAAGTTACTCATCTAGAGTAGAACAAAATAACAGTTGGTACTGCCTTTAGCATGTGTATATTAGTTGATTCATTTTATAAATTTTTGTTATAGGTAATATGGGAAAAATATGCCTTTATAAATTACATTTATAAAGATTCACCTTTATAAATTACATTTGTGTTTATATAAGAAAACTGTGTTAAACTTTCTACTTTTTTTCCTACTTTTCAGCCATGGATAATTAAAACAATATATGTATGTACCTATATCTTCAGAACAATGTAAAGAAGATTGTTATTACCTGAAAAACTCCTGTAATATAATATTAAGGGAGTGAGTATATCCAACAAGCATTTCTAAGGCATTACCATGTACTACAAGTCAGAAAAGATGAAGATTAATAAGAGCCATACCTGGTTTTGGAGGGCTTGTGGGAAAGTGCAGAAAGTGTTTAATGAGGAAATTAATAAACTCTATGCGATAGAAGTACAAGCTAAAAGATGTAACAATAGAGATATATAACATTTCTAAATCCAGAGAAGTTTCACCAAATAAAAGTAGTCTTGAGGTTGAGTAAATGTGGAAGAAGCAGTGCCATGTGGTCCTCAAACCATCTTGGCGCCTATCACAGGCACACAGGAAGGAGTACATTTCCCAGATTCCTTGCACCCAAATGAGCCTATGTGACTAAATCTGGTAATGACATGTGAGCCGCAGTCCTTGAGGCCACTTTCAGACATGGCCTTCAAAGTTCCGTCAGATCTACGTCCCTGTTCCTTCTTTTCCCTGACAGGTAGATGTGAAGTCTTCTAGTAGGGTTGGTCACACAGTGTAAGGAGGCTGGATCTTTGTTCTAAACCAGAACAAGGAGGATTGCTTGTTAGTAGAATCACTCTATGAATAGGGCAAAAAAGGAAGCAAGTAATACACATGTGTTGTATTAAGACACTGAGTTTTGGTTAGAGGAATTATCATTTTGTATCCTAATGGCAGTATTGCAATTTATAATAAGAAATATGTATATTTGGTTTCTGGAACTGAGCTCCTAAAATTTTAAAAATTCCCTGAATATTAAGAGTGACAAAGTTATATTTTCTTATGTTAGCAGGATAACTTTTGGACCATGTCTAAGAATGGGGGAAGATTGCCATAAGAACCAACCATGTAATTAGAAGGTTAGAACTTGCAGTCCCATTCCTCTGACCTTCAGGGAGAAAAGGGGGGCTGGAGATTGAGTCTGATCACCAGTGGTCAATGATTTAATTAATCATGGCTATGTATTGAAGCCTCCATAAAAATTCAAAATGATGAGGTTCAGAGCACTTCTGGGTTGATGGAGGTACTGGCGCATCTGGAAAGCTTGTTTGCCCTTTCCACCAGGAGAGGACGCAGTGAGAGAGCACTGCTATGCACCAGGGAGAGGTCCTTTTCCAGAAAAGGCTGTCATGCTGGCACCTTGATCTTGGACTTCCAGCCTCCAGACTGTGAGAAATAAACTTCTGTTGTTTGTAAGTCACCCAATCTGTGGCATTTTGTTATAGCAACACAAATGGACTAAGAAATTATGAAAGTATATTGGAGACATCTGATTTTTAAATGGAGGATGGGGCATATTGTCAAATTGATTTTTTTTCTCTTTTTCTTTTGTTTGTCCCCTCTCTCATACCCTCTCCCAGTTTAAAGAATTTAACAATGATTTTGAGCCCAGAGTGGGCAAGAATAAAAAAAAAATCAGTGGTGATACTAGACAAAAGAAAGTGTATTTTAAAGATAGCTCTGAGGTAGAATTAGCAAGACTATGAGACTGATTAGAAATAAAGGTGAGAAAAAGGCAAGAGTCAAACGTAAGTACAAATATCCTAGTTTAGGATAGCTAAAACTAGGACTTTTTTTTTTTTTTTTAAAGGAGCAGGAGCCAGGGGAGATGGGGAGATTTGATCTGTGATAATGGTGGCATATTTCATCTCTGAAGAGTTTATAGAGAAAGCTTCAAACTTTGGAGGGTCATAAGTCTTCTGATATACCAATCAAATTTATGGACTATCTTCCTTGAAAAATAAATGCCATAATCATAGTATTCATAGACTTTCTGAAATCTTTTAACATGGGACTTAAGTTTAAAAAAACAAACAGACAGAAAAAATGGAGAAAAACAATAGGAAAACACATACAGATAATTTCTAAGAAGACAAGAAAATAGAATACAGGGTTGCCAACAGTGTCAAATGCTGAGAAAGGCCACATAGAAAGATGCTTTAGGAAGAGGCTTTCCTTATTCTTCTTTCTCAATTTACAACACTGCTTCCAAGGACATATTTTACACGCCGTCTGAATACTGGCATCGGGAGCTTCAGTAAGATGAGTGGGGAATGGGAATTGAGTGACACTTAGAACAGACCATCTTCTCAGGAGTACCTTTGATGAGAAAAAAAGAGACAAACAGGTTAAAGAATATAATCCAAGGTCAGTTACTAAGAATTGAGAGGAGCGACATCAAGAGGTCAAGGACCTAGAGGACTTTGGAGAGAATGTGCTCGAGACCACAGGGAGAGGGTACCCCTTGCAGAAGGGCTCAAGACAGTTGCTGCTATAGAGACAGAAAAATCTAATGAAAGAGGAAAAGCCCGGTCACCACCATCTGATGACCTCAGTTTCCTCTTTAAAGAAGAGGCTCATCATTCTGATTTTGTATACGGACCAAATCCAATACAATTTTTCTAGTCAGCATTTCACTCCCAATATAAACTTACTCGCTTTTAACATCACGAGTGTCAATTGTGAGAAGAGATGTAAGCACCATCTGTGCTTCCAAATCCTTAAACTTCTTCAATGTCACCAAAGATATATTCCAGATTTATTCTGGCAGTATACATCATCAAGAAACTTGGTAGGTGACGAGATTAATAAATTTTGCCGTTTCCCTTGTCTGAGTTGGTTTGGCCTGCTGTAACGAAGCACCGTGCATACAGTGAGTGTCTTCTAAACAAAGGAAATTTGTTTCTCCCCATTCAGCGGGCTGGAAGTCCAAGACGAGGATGCCGGCGCAGTCAGCTCCTGCTGGGACGTTTCTTCTGTGTTCAGATGGACAACTTCTTGTTACATCTTCGTGTGACAGAAAGAGAGTGAGCTAACTCTCTGGCCTCTTATAAGCACAGCAATCCTAATCACGAGGATGCCAACCTCTTAACCTAATTACCTCCCAAAGGCCCCACGTGCAAATACTATCACATTGGGGATTAGATTTTATCACATCGTCATTTTGGGGGGACACAAGCATTCTGTCCACAATGCCTTGTCATAGGTAGTTGTACTGGGAGACTACCAAAGATCCTAATTCTTCATAGAAGGTCTCAATGTGGTGTTAAATGTAAACAAAACCAGACATTGGTTAAAGAACTAAGGACAGACTATGATCAGTAACGTAAGAGTCCAGTGTGATCTCAACTCCACTTCAGTTTGCACAGAGGTGACTGGGAGTTTTAAAAGGAGGATGAGAGAATGGGGAGGGGGTGAGCAGGGACTCCACGGAGTCAGGGAATTGAAAGTTTACAAAAAGCATGAAGGGAGCAGATGGTGAATGTAACACCCATCTGGTTTTGTTTTGTGAACTAGGTACTTATCAAAGTTAGGCTCCTCCCCTCCCACAGAGACTGGGAGACTAGAACCTTTATCTTCCAGCGTTGGCTGGATCAAATAACGAATTCTTTTGGCAGCCTCCAGTTTCCTCAGGTAGGAACTTTAAGGGGAGCTGGGGTCATCCTAGGGATGTGGCCTTGAGTTGTCAGCAGCTATGTTAGTGTTTTGTTCAAGTATTTATAGGCCAAAGATGAGGCCTAGTCAAGAAAGGGCTGAGAGAAGCCTAACCAGAGTTTGATCCAGGAGAAAATCTTTGTCGACAGTTATTCCTGGTTTTATCAGTGAAAAACAACCACTAGTAATATCAATTTTTTTTTTTCAGTGCCAATAACAGAACATCCATATAGGCTGCCAAATGATTCAGTGTTCCTGTTTCTTTTAAAAATTCTGTAGTGTCTTTCTTCTTGTCTTTAGCCAAGAATTAAATCCTTAATATGTGATTGGACCCCTTCTTGTTATTTGACAGACTTTTGCCTTAAATTTCTTTGACAATATAATTAATCCTCTTATTCATTTTAATAAGTTAAAAGTTAGAGTTATGAGGTGCCTGGGTGGCTCAGTGTGTTAAAGCCTCTGCCTTCAGCTCAGCTCATGTTCCCAGGGTCTTGAGATCGAGCCCTGCAGGGCTCTCTGCTCAGCAGGGAGCCTGCTTACCGCCCCTCCCCCCCACTTGCCTCTCTGCCTACTTATGATCTCTGTCTGTCAAATAAATTAAAAAGAAAAAAAAGAAAAAAATAGTTACAGTTTTAGCTGAAGAATTGGAACTGATCACAGATGGGGCAAAATAGTTAGAAGAGGTCAGTAGGGAAAGAAGGAAAAGTAACATTCCCTGAGCACCAACCATGTACTAGGTGTTGTGAATGCTATTTTGTAAATCGTTTTCTGTGTTTCTAACAATAACTTAATATTACAAAAAAGATAATTAATCTGTCAAAAATTAGTTTAGTTTATAAATACTGATCTTTTAAATCTGGTTTTTTTTGTAGGTCTGATTTATTTTACTGCTTCCCAAATAATATTCAATAACCTGCCTTTGTTTCCAGTTTCCTGTGTCTACAGGGAATCAAAATATATGACATTTGCCAGGTGAACTGAGAGAGGCATGTATTATAGGAAGTGAAGGGCTTGGACTGTTTTTTTATTGTCAAGTTCAGATCCCTCCTCTGAAAAGGGAAGGATAGGTAGACATAGGACATTCCTCTCAATCTTTTTTTAATAGTACATGTATAGAGATACTTAACATTATGTTTTATTATGTAACATATTTCTATATAACTTTGATTTAATTATACGTTTATGCTGGTTTTTCCCCAACATCATAACATTGAGATAAAAAAGAAAATAACAAATATAACAGAATTTAAATTGAGAACTTGTTCCATATTCTATACTTAGAATAGGTAACTACTTCCAAATTATCAGTGTTTCAGCTTGTGAAAGGTTAAATTGCTCATATGATTCTCATTTGTATAGGAAAAATTTAAAGTACTCCCTTATATTATCCTTGGGAATAAGCCTAAGTAGTTCTTAAACTGAATAATAAGTGCAGAACTATTTGTTTTGGAATCGAGCTTAATTCAACAAATATTTATTGAATACCTATATTGGGAAAGCAGAGTGATTAACATGCAGAACGTGGTAGTTCATTCTGAAATCTCATTTGAAATTCTTCGATTTCTAATTTCATCATCAATCTTGAAGCTTAGATATGAGCAGCTTGATGTATAAACAGAATCAGCTTTTATCCTTATCAAGACTTTGAGAGTTTAAGAGTAAAGCCCTCAGATTGTATTTGGGGATTACAGAACAACAGCCATCAGGAGCACTTGTCCACAAAAGATGCAGTGAGTGCTTGATACATTGTTTTCTAACTTAAGCATCCCCTGGGGAGGGAGTGCCACAGATGTGATACACTGGCATCCAACCCTCCCCAGTGTTGAGGTATGTTCTTACCCTACTTACACATTTTCCATGTAGCTTAGCTGCCAAGTCTCACACCTAAAGGGTCAATCTTTCACTCTATGTAGTTTAAGTAAAATTCCACATCTACTTCCAAACTGATGCCTAAACTAAGGGATTTCCAGCCATTTGGAGGAAAAAAAAAAAAAAAAAAAGCCAGGGAGTAGACATATCATTTGGTCCTGTCTCACTTAGAAATTACTCATGCAGACTTGCGGAGACTTCCCTCACTTGCTAATGACCAGTGCAGATCTCCTCAACTGGTTGTCACAAGCTTTTCATTCATTATATGATCCTTGTTAATGACTTTAGTATTTGTGAAAGGGAACACAAGTCTCTAAAACCAGATTTTTTTTTTCCCCCAGCATTGCTAGATGTCTCTGTGAGGACAATTTCCTGCTGTCACTGTAGTGAATTGTTAGGAAAGCGATCCCAAGTTAAAATAGCTTGGATCCTTAGTGCAAATCCACAGAACCACCTGGCACTGACCATGCCTCAGTCCCCTGAAAGAAATTAGAGAGGAGATGTAAATCCGGTACCAACATAATGTTAAGCAAAGCAAGCTACAAAGGAAAAGACGCTCTTTCCACTTTATTGTTGTTATGCTTTCAGAGAGCTTGTAAAAAGACATGGATCTTGCCTCTCTACCTTGGGATTCAGTCACTTTGGCCAGCTTGGTGATTTGGGTGTAGCAGGGATCACTTTTAGCTACAAATGCTTTTGTTTATCCAAAAAAAAAAAAAAAAAAAAATCACATATTGTGCCCCATGGAATAAGAGAAAACCTTATGGGATGCCTATTTACAAAACAAACAAACAAACAAAACGAAACAAAAAAAAAAAAACACTAACCAGAAATTCCACTCACGTTATCTTTAACACTTCTTTAGGGGTTGATGAAATCTAGACCAAATCTCTGAGACATAGTCAAGTTACTGAATACAAAAAGAATAACAACAACAAAAAGTGAAAAAGAAAAGATTATTGGTGACTTGAGTTATAACATCCAGGCATTGGGTTGTGCCATTGACAGACATTATCTCAAATAGTCGTAGATCCTGGAACTGGCTGATATATATGTAGCATGTGAGTGGCTGGGAAAACTAACAATTAAAATTTGTTTTACTTGGTATAGCAGCTAGAGGGAGGCCCAGGAAGCCCAAAGGGATGAAATACGGTGCAGGCTAATGACTCATTTCCTTCCTTATTTACTTCTTTTCCAGGAAGATAAAGAGAACATAGAGAATGAAGAAAAAGAAATCATTTTGCCATACATTTTTAAAATACTTTGCTGATCCACCTATATTATCTAGGGGAGGAGCTCAGGACTTACTCCCACTTACTTCTTAGTTTTGCTCAATTATGTGTTAAATGGAAAAAGTTCCATATTTTACTCCATTTCTATATGTTCTTGAACACAATGGTGACACTTGGTCAGCCTAAACTCTGTTCTTCTTGTCTTGTTTTATTTTTGTTTTGGGTTGTTTGTTTTGTCTTATTTTTTAACAGTGGATTTCTTAAGATTTAGACGGTTGAATTATTTTAATAGAGCCTAAAATATGTATTAATAGTAGAACTTGGGGGCGCCTGGGTAGCTCAGTGGGTTAAAGCCTCTGCCTTCGGCTCAGGTCATGATCCCAGGGTCCTGGGATGGAGCCCCACATGGGGCTTTCTGCTCAGCAGGGAGCCTGCTTCCCCTTCTCTCTCTGCCTGCCTCTCTGCCTACTTGTGATCTCTGTCTGTCAAAATAAATAAATAAAATCTTAAAAAAAAAATAGTAGAACTTGGCTATGAAGGCTCTGTAGTAGTACTCATATTACTTTAATCCACCAAATTGTCTCTTCTGCGATATTTCATCTTTTATGAGTATAATAATCCTTTGTGAAGTACATTTTTCAGGGAATTTTTATTAAAGATTTTCCCTTTTTCAGATGATTTCAGAGAAGAATACCTACAGCCTAAACAGGAATAAAAACTAAAGTAGTCTCTGGTCATAACCATGAAATAATTCTCCCACGTCTTATGGTTTTTGCTTACAACAGAGTTAATTTTTCTCCAAAAACAGTGTCTAGAGAAGAAACAGGAGGAGATGCAGCAAGAAAAAAAAAAAGGCACCACAATATCCAAGGTGATGTGTGAGGTTAATGTTACCATGTTAGAAAATGAAGATGAGCAATGCGGGAGCAGTGGTCACCGTGTGAAGACTTCAAATGCGTTCCTCAGATCGGAACCTCTGAGAACAGAATTTCATGACTCCATTTCTAAGAATGACTGACATCTGCAGAGTAACTCTTTTTCCCAAAATTCCCAGTTAAGTGTTCCAAACCAATCTCTAGACTTAAATTGGTATTTTGCTGCGGGACAATCAGACCAAATCTTATCACTTTACATGACAAATATACCTTAAAAGTTGTTGTTGATTTTATTGAGACATGCTTTATATGAAATGGGAATGCATGTACAATTCCTTAAAATGGTGTAGAAATACTGATGGCGCTACTGTCAGTTTAAAAAAAAAAATTAGTGACTTTGAAGGCCCAGATATAACTCCATGATCAATTCCCCTCTTTTCTTCGCCTAGAGTTACTAGCATTTTAGATATTTAACTAACCATTCTCATATATATCCCTGAACGCATTATGACTTAACTTTCTCTCTTTGGTGTGAAATATAAAGACAAATACCTTGTTTTTGTTTTGCAATTTTGTTGTTTCACATAGTATTATTTTTTGAATATTATTAATTTTGGATGTATGCAGTTGGGCTGTGTAGAATTTTATTACAACTACACAGGCACTTACCCATTATTTTATCGACAGACATTTGAGCTGTTAACTATTTTTGCTAATAAAAAGATGACGTGGTATTATGTACGTTATTATAAATATCTTCTGGACCCATATGTGCAGGACTTTTCTGAGTGTATATCTACGAGTGGAATTTCCGGAACATAATGTAATTATGGTAAACTGCATTAAGTTATGCCAAACTGTTTTGTGAAGTGGTTGTACCAATTTATACCCTAGTCAGTAATTTGGTGATTCCTGTTTTCTCTTTTTAAAATGTTTGCTTCGGGGCGCCTGGGTGGCTCAGTGGGTTAAAGCCTCTGCTTTCGGCTCAGGTCATGATCTCAGGGTCCTGGGATTGAGCCCAGCATCTGGCTCTCTGCTCAGCAGGGAGCCTGCTTCCCCCCCCCCTGCCTGCCTCTCTGCCTGCTTGTCATCTCTGTCAAATAAATAAATAAAATCTTTAAAAAAAATAAAAAAAAATAAAATCTTTGCTTCTTCTTTAGTTCATTTTTCATTTGATTAATTCTCTTATTTATAATTTTGGATTATGTATCTAGATATTAATTCTTAATTGGTTATATATGATGCAGATATATTGTCCAAAATTACATGGCTTGTCTTTATGTTCTTTTTATCGTGTCTTATGATGCATAGACATCCTTAATGTACTCAAATTAGTCATTTTTAATGATTTGTGCTGTCAAATCTCTATTTAATAAATCATTCTCTACCCCGATGATCTTACTAACTAAATGCTTAAAAGTTTTACCTTAGACATGTAAATCTTCAATTTATCTTAGTGTTTGTGTATGTGCACACAGTAGGTATCCATTTTTATTTTATTTTTTACACATACATATGTAATTTTAGCACACTGTATATTAAATAACCAATTTACTATCCAATAACTTGTCACGTGCTTTCTATCATAAATTGTGTATAAATACAAAGGTCTATTTCTAAGTTTTCATGTGTCCCTGTGTTGAATGCTACATTGTTGTATTTACTATGGTTTAAGTGTAAGTCTTAATATCTGACAGGGCAAGTTATCCTATTTTTCTTTTTCAGCAAATCCTTTGACTATTTTTAAGCCCTTTTGGGTACAGGTTTTACATGAATATGTCAGGTGCCTTCCCTGGAAAAACCTTTGAGTTTTTGAATTCCACTGATTCTATTAATCAATTTAGACAAAACTAACATCTTTAAAATCTTTAGTAAAATATGTAGGAGCATTTGGGTGGCTCAGTCAGTTAAGTTTCTGATTCTTGATTTAGGTTCAGGACATAATCTCAGGGTCAATTCGAGCCCTGCACCCAACTCCATGCTGGACTTGGAACACGGTTAAGAATCTTCAGTAAAATGTATAAAAGAACATTGTATAGCTTTTGATTTAGTTAGCTATTTTTAATGACTGAATACAATTTTATAATTTTCTTTATAAAGGAGATATGCTTTTTGTTAGATATAGTTTTGCATATATTATATATGATTTAACTGGCATTCCAATTCACAAGTATATATGAACTGTTAGTTGGATGTGTATAAAATTGCATTGATTTGCAAATATCAATGTTTATCCAGTTACTGATGAACTGTATATGTAGATTATTTAATTAATTTATTTATTTTTTAGAGACGGGAGATAAAGAGTTGGGGGAGGGGCAGAGGGAAAGAAAATCTTATTTAAGTAGGCTGGTGCCCTGAACTTAGCCCAAAAAGGCAGGGAGGGGAGATCTCGGTCTCATGACAGTGAGATCTTGACCTGAGCTCAAACAAAAGGCTTGATGCTTATCCCACTGAGCCACCCAGGTTATCATGTATATGTAGATTATTTTTAATAAAGGCATATTATTTGCAAATAATGATACTTTGTTTCTTCCATTTAGCTCTTAAATCGTTTACTTCTTTTGTATTGTTGTATCATTTTGAACTTCTAGTATAATGCTTTGAAGGAATGATAATAACTAGAACTTTTAATTGTTACTGATTTTAAAGAAAACATTTTCAGCAGTTTACTTTGAAATACAGTGTTTGTTATGCTTTCTTGTACACACATTTAGCAAGTTAAGAAAATCCCCTTCCTTTTATGCGCATTCTTACGTATTTGACAATTTGAACGTTTTTGTTACATTCTTCAACTTTTAGCATTATTATTTTATTCTATTTGAACATGGTTAACTTGGTCCAAGGAAACTGCAAATGAGGTTAAATAGGTGACAGCTCTCTGGAGGCTTGAAAAATAACCCTAATGGGGTCATCTCAATTCCAGTTAATTTTTGAGTCTTTGAGACACAGCATTAGGATTTCTGTGTCACAAATGTGGCATGAGGCATCTATTGCTCCTGGGTGTAAGGGACTTCTTCAGTGGGGAAGAAAAACTGCAATCTCTGCATGGTATTACAGATAGTTAAATGAGAGGCAAAATAGATTCATTACTCAGTTAAAAATAATTAGTTTATAAATTAACTAAAAGGTGCCTGATGCTTTAAACTTATGATTTATAATTTCCATTGGGAGCTGTATTATTTTCTCCATTTGGCATATTAGCAGAAAACAAATGCTCAGTTACATAACTCTACTTAAGTCACATAGCCTAGTGACAGAACCAGAGTGTAACCAAACTCAAGGGGTTCATTTCTTGGGGTACATCCATTTGAACACAACCCAAAGAAACATTGAAAACAAAGAAAATTACTTCTCATAAGTAAGGAGACAGAAAGAAAGTTCTCAAATTGAGAAAGGGAAATGGAAGGATTCCATTTTTTAGAAAGGCTTTGTCTTTGCTGTTTTTCTGCTAGGCCCTTTACTCATATTCTAAATTTCATATTGCACCTGAATAAACCAAAGAGGCTATGTTGCCTCTTTGCCAAGGCAACAAGGGGAAACAAGAAAGTAATCGTTCTCTGAGTCTTCCTAGGCCCCCAAATACCTGATAACCTCTAAGAAGTACTGGATCTCAAAGATGTTGCAGGACATAAGCTTTGAACAAACCCTTGCCAGTGTTGGCATTAGTATCCCCTACCTTCAATGATTTATGTAATAACACCTACTGTTCACCTTTCACCCACCTTTTTGATGGGACCCTACCCTGGATTCCTGAAGCAACACATAACCTGGACCACTTTCCAATTTAAACTCCTAATCCCAAGCGATGGACAGACTTACCCTCCTTTCCTTTCCTGGTCCCCAGTCAGTCAGTCTGCTATATTCTGTCACTTGTACTATTCAATAAACTCTGCTTTTTCTTCCCCCAGCTCCTGTTTTTGATTTCTATCTTGCACAAAGCCAAGGACCCTCTTGGCTCGTCCTATGGGACCTCCTCTGGATCCTCATGTCAAAAGTACTATCTTATGTCAAAAGTACTATCTCCCCGAGGAGTTGTACAGGAAGCTTTTATTCTGTATTTTGGAAGTGGAGGCAGGGAGTATGCATAGGAACTTGTGTTCAATTGCACATGTCTAGCATGTCAACATGTTAGTGCATACATCCTATGTTCAAAAAATGGTGCAAATCTCTGCCCATTGGAAGAGATCTTGGTACTATGATGAACTAAAGGTGATGTTAGGATAACTCAGGTGGGCTTCTGCACAGTTCCTCAGCCCCAACCCAGCTCAAAATGGCTCACTTAGGGTCTATCAAGCTAGAAACACACAGCAGGGGGTTATGAAGTGAAATACCTAGCTGAGTGTATCCTTGGTTGGAACAGATGTTTCTGAAAAACAAAACACATGCCGCCTTTGTTTTTCTCTCTTCCCCTCACTCCTTCTGCTGATGGGTTGCATCCTAACTAACAAGAAGAGGAAGTCAGTCTTACTATCTTCAATTCCTTTGTTCTTTCTCCACTGGTACACAGTCACCTTTTGCATGTGTTTGATACTAACTTCAAGACTTCTCACATGCCCAACTGAATTTTCCTGTAAAATCTAGCACCTAAATTGATTACTTGATTAATGTGATTAAAGTGTTTCTGTAATATTTTATGGAATCTTTTTAATTCTATAAGTTCTTATATCCTTTGCCATATATTATCCAAGGCATTTGTTTTAAATCGAAGTTTCTCTCACAGGTTTCTCTGATGTCAATTCTACCAAAATCTGTCCCTTCATTAAGCTAAATTGTTCTCTTTATTTCTGCAAGTCAGATCTGAGAAGCAGCTTGTCATCTTCACCTGCAGAAGCAGAACTTTCTGCATGATCCCTGACTAAACATTTCTGGCAAGTGCCCAATCAGTTTGACTATCCCTTTAATTCTGCTGTTATCAGAGGAGGCGGGACCTGTCCAATCAGATCGTGCTCTGCACACTGTCAGCTGGTGATCTCATCTGAGGGCCATTTTAATATTTTCAGTTTACTGAGAGATTCAGTAAAGCATTAATAACATAGCCCATTTTTAATTATTCTCCTCACGTATTTTATTTACCTGTCCACTCAATTCTAGAGATAGTGAAACCAAAATTAAGTATTTTAATACTCTTTGTAAACATTAAAATCGCATATCAAAATAACAGTATCTCTATTATAATTACATTTTATATTAATTTACAGTAACATATTATTATATAATATAATATATACTCTTATATGCTGTTATTTTTAATATACTATTATTACTAATAATAATATTATTGTTATACTTCTTCAAGTATGATCACATCTTCCAGAGCCAGGGATTGACCATGAATAGGTTGGTTCTGCATCAGCTTTCAATGTTTAAAATTTTAAATGAGTGTTTTATTTTAACATTGCTCTCAAATCATCAGTTTTATTTTGACCCCATAATATTTTTTCAAATAATTTATAACTTCATTTTTTAAACACTTTTTCATAAAGTTTTCCCCACAGACTGATACTGGTAAATCAGACTAGGGTGAATACATTGGTTGTCATTCCCGGAACCCTACCAAGACGCAGTTTAGAATGAGAGCCTGCTCCTGAATGAAAAGGGGCTCGGGACATAAAATCCCTCCGCAGTGGTTCAGAAACATCAGCCTGGTATCTAGAAATCGGTGCTTATATGACACGTATGTTCACTTAAATACATTTGGAGGACTTTCTTATTTTGCCTATTTAAGTTGTAGCTTTACCTTTGGGTGCTTATTTTTGGCCTCAAAGCATTCATTAACAGATATGTTGTCTGGAATTTGGGGCCTATTTTCTGTACCAAGCAATTTTAGAGATGCTTTTAGGGATTGGGTTTTCGTGTCAGTTAAAATATCTTTACTTTTAAAGAATAATTTTGTCAGGTGCCTGGGTGGCTCAGTCAGTTAAGCGTCTGACTCTTGATTTCAGCTCAGGTCAAGATCCGGGGTCCTGTTCTCAGGGTCATGATCTCAGGATTGTGACACTGAGCCCCGCAACCCACTGCATGCTGGGCATGGAGCTTGCTCAATATTCTCTCTCTCTTCCTCTCCCTCTGTCCTTCTCCTTGCTATCTCTCTCTCTCTAAAAAACAAAAAAAATAAAATAAAATACTCATTTTGTGTTAAATGAAGACTTAGAATACTTATTTTTTTTCAGTTCTTCATTCCTATTTCTTCATTATTAAGCAGATGCAAATGGATATTAATTCTTTATTTACCATGGCAACAAATAGAGATTGATTAAATTGCTTACAAAAAAAATTGAACAGGCTTATAATTTAAATGTAATTGCTTACAGAAGAAACATTTCTTAGAATAACCTTCTAAACGGTTTACCTGGAGATCTGCAATATGTATTTTTAAAGCTGAATATTTTAGCCAAGAGCATACACACACAAAAAATATGTTCTCTCCTTGAAATGCATCCGCCAGAACGCAGCAGGCATCAGGAACAGGACTCCTGGTGATACTGCTCAAAGGACTGAATTGCCCTGAGGTGCAGACAACCAAATCCAGCTCAGGAGTTTGGGGCTCGATCCCAGAGTTTATTAAAAAAGCAAAGGGGATAAAAGTTCCCTAAAGATCACACACTAGCTCTGCCTTAAAACTGTGATTTTAATTCCGTGGTGCTGAAACTGTGTCAAACAGCCTATAGCAAAATATGTTCTATGTGCTGCAAAATGATGCAAGATAAACACTTACTGTGTTTTGAGAACTAACTCATTAGTAGGGAAAATGCCATACTATACACACCCTAAGGATATTTGAGTGTTCACATAGGCACATAAATGTGGATGAGAAGTGTCATTCATAGACGATGGTAGCTGTATGTTTTTTTAACTATTGAATTTCTATTAAGTTGACTAAGGGCTTTATGAGATCTATTGGTTCAGGAGAGCACCTAGATAAAACTAATTATAAAAATGGTCATGATTTAATTTTGAATAACACTTTTTCATTCAAAATATTTGCACTTTTTTATTTGAGACACAAACCTCTATAAAATAGGCAATAACATTATTAGTCTAATTTTATAGGGAGGAAAATTAAGGTTAGCACAGGCTCAGTTTTCCAGGAGTCTGACATGAAGATTTGTGTGAACAGTATTTATTAGGAAGCACACCTGTGATCAATATCTATGGAAAGGAGAAAAAAAGCAAGATAGGCAGAGGCAGAAGTTGAGTGGCATTTAGTCCTAGTGAAGACCTCAGTAGACATCACTGAGTGTTGTGGATCTGGCATGACCCTTCAGAGGTCAGATCTGGCCAAGGGCATGAGGCTTCATCTCCTCAGCATGAAGACCCCCAAAGAGAGTGGCAACAGAGGACAGTTGTGTGGTAGCATTCTTAGCAACTAGAGAATAAGTTCTTAATTCTTGAAGGACTATCTGGGTGGCACAATATCACCAATACAACCTATTGATAAGACCAAGATGACTTCATTGCTTACTGTGGTAAGAGAGAACATAACTTCAACAGAACTTTGGCAGTGCCTTAGAGGGAGAAATGAAAGGTTGTGTTTGAAAATTTAAAGTTTGGTTTTAGGTGTGTCTTCCAAATGCAGAGACTTGATTTGGATTGGGTAAGTATTATAACATGGTAACTTAAGACTGGTGAAAAGAGAAAAGTGAACATTTTAAGGCAAGGGTTTCAAATAATCTGTCAGTGAATATTATCTATTGAAGAGTTTCTAGAATTTGGGGGAAGTTCCTCAGCTGAACAATTGAGTTGTTTGCTTGGTAAGAGTCTCCTAGAATTAGAGTAAAGTCACATTAATGTAGACAGAAAACTGGGGGAAGATGATTTCTTTCTCTCAACTGGAGAGCTATCACCTGGGGGCCTTTCTTTCAGTAGGAATTGTCATTTGACCAAGATCTAGAGAATGAGGAGCGTTCTTCTAGGTTACATATGTTGAGGGTCCAGAGGTGGGTGTTCCAAACATAGGACCTGCCGTTGTGGGAAAATAGACCAATGGCCTGAAAGAAGGCCAGCATGCCAGTGTCGCAGAGACTGGGGAGAGAACTGAATGAAATCAAGCAGTGCAAATTGGAGTAATCAGACTACGGAGAATCTTGAAGTCTAACTGGAAGCTGGAATCCACGTTAAGGATTTCGACTTTATTGTGAAAGTCACTAGAGGATTTTAAGTGGGGTTGGGGAAAGAGAATAGGGAAGAAGAACTTATATGGTATCTAACTGAGGTTTAGAGTTAAGTCTGAATAACTAAACATCTGTATGAAAATACTCACCAGTGTCCAAAGACAGAAGAGTTATTCACTGTAACAGAACTTATAAACTTTAATCTACTTTGTCAATCATAAATACAAATAAAGGGCAATGAGAAACAAGTAAGAAAAAGAAAAATTGCTACACTTTCTCTACTGAATTTTTAATATATTTTGACTCATTTGTATTCAGTTTATTTTCAGCTACTTTTAGAGGGCCAATTAATAACTATTGATAAAGAACTCCACCTGACTTTATTTTTCTAGAATTTGGAAGAGCCCTCCTAAAGAAAAGCTTTGTTATAGAAGAGTAGGAGGAGATAGCAATTTTCAGTTGTTTATAAGGCTGTAATGTGAAAGAGTCAATGGACTTATTTGGTTTATTTCTAGAATATGGATGTAAGTTTTATAAGTGAAGTTTACAGACTGGCAAAGTAAATTCAGAATGACGCATGGTTTTTAAGCAATTAGACCTATTTAACTGTGACGTTTCCAGTCTTTAGACATAGTCTAGCAGAAGGTACAATTTCATCTCAATTTTCGAAAGGAATTTCAAGTCAAGATTCTGATCTTTTTCTTTAAGCAAAACTCCATTTATGTTGCTGTTTGGTCCAAAGCAAGTCTTCCCCCCACCCCCCTTATCTTTCTCTAGCAACTCCTAACTCTGAATTCTGAGTATCACTTTCAACTGGAAGCCTGTGATAATGTAACATTTTTTACTCCTTTGCAACTAATGTCTCAAAGTGAATATCCAACCACCTTTCTTTTGGAAGAAGTAAAATGAATTACTGTGAAAATTAAACTTGAAAAAAATCATTAAATTAAGTTAAGGTGTGTTGGAAAATTGAAAATTAACTAGTTTTTGACATATGGTGGTTGAGTTTGAGACAAGCGAGAATATTGTTACTACCCCCTTTTTAATGCAGTCCAGTTGCTTACATTACATTAATTTTGTTGTCCTCTCTCACCCATATATGGGACTTGACATAGTCAAAGTAGGTTAAATATCAGAGATCAGACACATATACTCAGAAAGTCTAACGGTAAACTTGGCTGAATTAGTTATAGATTTAAGTTCAAACTGTAATGTTTGTGAACTCTCAGTTCAGTCCCTGGCTCTAGACAATGTCTAAGGTAAATGTGAGCATTTAGTATTTAGTATTGACCATTAGTATTAAGTATTAAGATATAAATTTTATATCTTAGTATAAAGATTAATATTAAGGAAGCATTCTTTGGGGAAAGCTGTAAAAAATTTTGATGTAAAAAATGAAAAAATAAAAGATAATTATATGTTACATTATAATTTCTCAAATCTACACAGAATAAAATTATATTCCTAAATTTCATGTAGGAGTTTCACGAGATAACTCTCAAATGAACACCTACATATGAACTTCTGTATCAACACTTATGTGGCAATTAAAAATTAAACATGACAATAATTCTCTATGCAACCTTTCTTAAAGCATGGGGATCTGCTTATGTATGCAGACAGGTATTCTAATATTGATTTGATTTTTTAGAGGACTACTAATTAACATAAAAAGGCATAGGGATTGTCTTTGCAAACCACTACAGGAAACAATTTAAATTAGCAGTTTAATGTAATTGGTTTTATAGAATTGTATAATTATAGAATTACTTGACAGAATAATATCTGCTAAAATAAGTGTCATTTTCATTTAGATCTTCTAGGAATAATAAAAAAAAAAACTAGATGGAATATTCCCTGTTCTTTAACAATGTCAATGTTAGCATCAGAGCCAGTGGGTTAACAATATCTCAAAATAGGTTTCAGTACTTGTCCCTTCTTGAATTAATGGAAGAATCTTGATCCTACTAAAGTAATTTTACATTCATGCAACCTCTTCAACACCCACTCCCAAAACTGGCTTCTTTTGTGTCATTTAATCCAGATTTTGTTCATCTTGCTATGTAAAGGGGAAAATTAATAATTTCATCTGATCTTTGGTATTTATGTATATCTCTAGTGACACAGCAGGAGCAGAAATGGCTCAGAATCATTTGTCAACCAAAAAAACTACCCATATGACCTCCAAAACTTAGCTTTATAGCAAAGATGAGATGCTGAAAAATGAAACTCATATGGAAGCACTGAGAAATCAGTAGGGGGTAAAACACAGGTGGCATTATTTATTTAAATTTGGAGCAACACTTACAGATGGAGGTAATAATTCAGAAAAGAAACAAAACATTATTCTGGGAACTGGGAAGACAATAACAGCTATTTTGTTATTATTTATTTATGGAAGTGTAAAGAAGATTTGTTGATATTTGTCAATAATCTATAGTTATCATAAGATTAATTTTTGAATCTTCACCATTCTGTTTTGAGATGAACTGTGGATTTTTTCCCCTTCATTAAGGATCATTTAAAAGGCATGTTTTCCAAACATTTGTGTTCTCAGACTAAATCAGTACCTGTGTAGGCAACTTACAACCTTGAATCTTTATATAGCTTTCCTTCAAAATGTGTGTGTGTGTGTGTGTGTGTGCGCGCACGTACATATGTATTTACCACAGTGCTGCCAAAGTCATGCCATTTGTATCTATCTGTATTATAGTTTTTCTCTTTGCTACAAAATAATTAATGCAAAAAAGACAATTTCTTAAATTAAACATCAATTTTGACATAACCATAGACTCCTATGCAGTTGTAAAAAATAAAACAGACAATAATACACATGCACTTTCTTCCCAGCTTTCTCCAGAGGTAACGTCTTATGAAAGAGCACAGTATCACCACCAGTATATTCATGTTGTTACAGAATAATTCCATTTCCAAAAGTGTCTCCTATCTCCTTCCTCTCTCTGCAATTCTCTAACCATTCCCAACCACTGACCTGTTCTCTATTTTTAAATTTTATTATTCATTTCAAGAATGTTATATAAATGGACTCATACAACATACAACCTTTGGGAATTGACAGTTAACTCAGCATAATATCCTGGAAATTCATCCAAGCTGTTGCAGGTATCAATAGTTCATTCCTTGTTATTGCTGAGTACTATCCCATGGTATGGATCTGCCATGGTTTGTTAGCCCTTCACCTGTTAAAGGACAACCAGGTTATTTTCAGTTTGGTGTTGTTAAGAAACAAGCTGTTGTAATCATTCATCTGTAAAAATAAGATTTCTTTCTTCCTCAAAAAGATGTCTAAGAATGCAAGCAATTTGTGTGGTAGTTGCCTGTTTAGTTTTATAAGAAATCAAAATCTTTTCCAGAGTGATTGTACTATTTTACATTTCCATAAGCAATATGAGTGATTCACTTTCTCTACATCATCTCTAGCATTTGGTATTATCATTATTTTTTATTTTACTCATTCTGATAAATGTGTAGTCATGTCTCATTATAATTGTAATTTGCATTTTCATGATAGCTAATGATGTTAAACATTTTTCATGTGCTTATTTACTATCATTATATCCTCTTCAATGAAATGTTTATTCATGCTGTTCTCATTTTGTATTTTTTTAGTTAGTGTTTACAGTTCTTATATATTCTAGATATGGTCCTTTGTTGAATTCACAGTTTTAAAATAATTTCTTCCAGTTTATGATTTGTCTTTTCATCCTTTTCATATGGGCTTTCCTGAGAAAAGTTCTTAATTTTGATGATGTCAAATTTATCAGTTTTGCTTTGATGAATCATGAGTTTTGGAATCAAATCTAAGAACATTTTGCTTAGCTTAAGATTCTGAGAAATTTCTTCTATGTGTTTTTGTAAAATTTTTTTAGTTTTGTATTTTATGGTTAAACCTATGATCCTTTTGGGGGTGTCATTATTATTTATATGTATACACAGCCTTTAGAGAACCAATTTCTCCGGCACCATATGCAATGTCAAAAAGGCTATACCTCATTAATTATTTTTGCCCTTTTGTCAATTAGTTGATCCATGTGGGTCTGTTTACAGGTCCTTTTTTCCTGTTCACTTGATCTGTGTTCCTATTTCTTTGCCAATACCACACTGCCTTGATTATTGTAGGTACCAATTAGACTTTAAGATCATTTAGAATGTTTTGTCCCAATTTATTCTCCACTCCCCCTCCCCCCACCGACCCTTCCAAAATTTTCAAATCTACTCTAGGACTTATGTCTTTCCATTCAATTTTGGAGTAAGTCTATCTATGTCTACTAAAAATCTTGCTGGAATTTGATAGGGAATGCTTTTAATTTTGAGATTAAGGAGAATTGATATGTTTACTATATTACATCTTCAAATCCATGATCATGGTATGTTTCTCCATTTATTAATGGCTTTCAGCCTATAGGTCGTATGTAGTCCTTGTAAAATTTCTATTTAAGTATTTCATATTCTTTATAGTGATGTTAAATGATTTTGTTCCTTTAACTTTTGCTCCATGTATTTATGTTTAGTCTATAGGAATACACTCGATCTTTGTGTGTTAATTTTATATCCTATAAATTGCTGAACTGACCTTTTAGTCCTAGGAGTTTTGTTGCTGTTTTTTAGATTCATTCTTAGTTTTATGTTGCCAATCATATCATCTTCAAACAGACACAGTTTTATTCTTTCCTTCTAATTTATTTGCCATTTATTTATGTACTTATTGCCTTATTTCCTGGCTAGATCTCCCAGTACTATATTGAAAAACCTTCTTTCTGATCACAGTCTTTCATTTTTAAGAATCCTCTAGGTTTGGGGGCACCTGTGTGGCTCAGTTAGTTAAGAATCCCACTCAGTCTCAGTTCAGGTCTTGATCCCAGGGTCTTGAGTTCAAGCCCCGTGTTGGGTTCCACATTGGGCATGGAGCCTACATAAAGAAAAAAAAAAATCCTGCAGGTTTTTTTGTAGATGACCATTGCCAAGTTGAGATAGTTCCACTCTATTCCTTGGTTGCTGAGACTTTTTCTTTTTTAATCATGAGTGGGAATTGAATTTTGTCAAATGCTTTTTTTCTGCAACAATTGAAGTAAACATGATTTTTCATTTTCAGTTTATTAATATGGTGAATTACAATGACGGTTTTCAAGTGTTAAATCAGTCCCGTACACTTGGAATAAATTTCGCTTGGTCATGACAGAGTTTTTTGAGTCTAAGTTCATAAGAGATAGTGGTCTATAGTTTTCATTTTTTTATATTGCCTTTGTCTAGTTTTGCTATCATGCTTTGCTGCCCTAATAAAATGAGCTGCAAAGAGTTTCCTCCTCTTCTCTTTTCTGGAAAAGATTGTGAAAAACTGTGTTAAGATAAAGAAATTTTTATATAATAGGGAGAAAATAATGGGGACAGAATCAGAACTTCAAATAAAATACAACTTTGGGCAACTTCTCTTTAAAACTCTGTTATAAAATATACCATATCTCCAAATCTAGGGCCATTTATACTTACCTGAAACATTTTTGTTATTTTGTTATATCATTAAATTGTAACATGTGTAAATGAATTATGTTGTTTATTACTTTCTAGTTGAAGACCTTGCAAAATTGCCTGTTATAAAAATTTATGTCATCCAGAAGGTTTTGCATAAATATTCCTTGATCTATCCCATTCAAATACCTCTAAGTTCTACCTTCGTGGTGTCTGCTTTTGGTGGAAATTCAGAAATACTTTTTCTTCTCTCCTCAATCTTCCCTCCTTAATTATTTCCAGGAAACTCTTTTCTTATTTTAATACCCTCTCTTCCTTGTATACCAGTCCTGTTTCTATGCTGTACAACAGAAGTCCTCGGAGTTCGATATGCTCTAAATCCAATTTTGGTTATATTTTAGGAGGATGCTATAAGTCTTTCAGATTCTTCAGAGTAGGGGAGATAGAACCAAACATCCTGTGTCTTGCAAATATTGACCATCAGCCATAATGTACATTTCATTATGAAAAGTACTCCCAATGTCTACTCATTAAACTTCTAAGTTTGTAAATGAAGTGGCGGGACAAGGGCATGGAGAAGGATTATGAAGCTGCTTGAGATGAACAAAAAAATATCGTACAGCAAAATAAGTGAAAGAAAGAAATTGGAGGTAGACTCTAGAAATTATAGAGGCAAGACTGAAATCTGGGGTAACAGGGTCATTGTCTCTTGATACAGTTTCAGTGGCTGAGATGCTGCAGATGATCAATAAACATTAATAACATAAAGTGAGGGCACCTGGGTGGCTCAGTTGGTTAAGCCACTGCCTTCACCTCAGGTCATGATCCCAGAGTCCCGGGATAGAGTCCTTGCGTTGGGCTCCCAGCTCTGCGGGGAGTCTGCTTCTCCCTCTAACTTTCTCCCCTCTCATGTTCTCTTTCTCTCTCTCTCTCACAAATAAATAAATAAAATCTTAAAAAAAAAAACACATAAAGTGACATGGATTAGCAGAGCATAGTGTTAAGAAAATGACAGATATATGAAGCATTGCAAAGTAAAACTGTAGCAAGTCTGGGGACTCATAGTGTATGGGAAGTAAAAGATAAACCTTTTCAAAGATCATAATGAGGTGTTGAGTCTTGAGATTATAGTGGTACTAAACTCAAAAACTGTAAAAGAGGATGAATAAATAATTTAATCTTTGTTATGCAAACTGTAGTCTATAGACAATCTGCAGCAGTGGAGCTGGGATCCATTTAAGGCGTAGAAACTCAGCACCCTCTCATACCTCAAGACCTACTGAATCAAAATCTACATCTAAATAAGATCTTCATGTGATTCACACCCCTTAAAAGTTAAGAAGAGCACTGATAGTGGATTTATATAAGAAAAAACGATACAATGGTATCAGATTTAAAAATTCTTTGGCAATGGAATAATGTTTATTATAAATGACTCAATGACATGTTCTATAGTCCTGATGTCCAGGTGTTAGCATAATTTTTTTAAATTAAAAAATAAACTTTTCTGGAATAAATAAGTGAACACACAAAAAGCAGGTTGGTATTAGAGAAACAGAAAAAAACAAAGTAAGAAGCAGTAACATTCTTGGTGCCCGGCCCATTTGCACACACTTGACCCAAATCACCATGGTCAGACTATCTGCTCCATTTCTCGTGTAACATAAATTGCAAAGTCCCTCTCCTTTCTCTAATCAAGACCTATCTGTGCATCTGAGTCTTGATACTTCGGCAACAGAAAGCCCTATTTTAGCCTTCCCTGCTACGATTTAGTAGAGAAGGTTGTGCATAATTGTTGTTCCCTTGATCATTCCTAATTGAAAGTGAAACTTTGCATAGATTGAGAGTGACTTCAGATGGAATTGGGAGAACTATCTAGACAGCAGGGATCTGGAGGCCGTGCTGCTCTAGGTAATTTCCTCCCCATGATTATGCAGAACTAGCCTATGCTACAGATTTCTGTCACCTTGCAAGTTGTTATCTGTTAAACAGAGGTGCGGGTGGGAACATCCCTTGATAAGCCACACTCATTTTGTCACAGATTATTTCAAATTTCTCAGCTCATATGTAGAAGTTATATAATTTTTGACACAAGGGAAAATGGAGCAAACCCTCTGGAGCAGATGTCATGGTGAATGTCACAACCGCCAAGAGCCCTGGAGCATTGCAGAATTTGTAATGGAAATGAGGTATTTCTGTGTTAAATAATGTAGCAGTTTGAAATAAGTCAAGTTTTCTGAACTATATAATTCTTTGACTTTTTCTACAGTGCACTAGTGCTGAAAGTCTATGGTAACGGTAAAGGAATTTATGGTACTGGTTGTAGGTCAGTTAAGGTAGTCAATTGCATCAACCAAGGTCCTTAATCAAGGTGATCAATGAAATATCAGCCCTATAGGTCTTCTGGCCAGTGACATGAGTGACCAAGATGGGTCACCAAAAAGCAAAGATTGTAAAGCTATATTGCAAATTTATCTCAATAACTTGCAAATTCTTCGACATATCTTCTTTGACTATGCCAAATTTATTTTTAACAACAACGGACTCATTAAATTTTCTTGTTTATAGGATGGTAGACTCTGGACAAAGTGAAGACAATGAGGGCAATGACAACCCATTTAAACTCCTATCACAAATTACTATATTACAAAACTTCATATAGCTTAATATGTTAAAATCCCAATTAAATTTTGAGAAATAAAAAAATATATACTTGGAGTTTTTCAGACCAATGAACGGTCCTTTTTAAAAGTGTTGATGTAATTGTGCACTTCGTTCTGACAGTAATCACAAATCACAAAAATCATACTCTTTTATGTCCTTTTTTTAACAATCTGATCTTGGGAATAGCAATAACAGAGAAGTATGAAAAAGCGAAAACAAGTTCAGTGCTCAGAAAGCAAATACTTTTTCTAATTTTAATGTATCAAATTACAAACATTTGTCAGAAAAGCCAATCATTGCTATAAGCAGATAAAATGGAGTTTTACAACACTTATAATCAAAACCAGCTAATGTTTACCAAAAACATATACACATGTACAGTATCTATTTTAGCAAAATAGTGCCTGGATGAAAATGATTCTGAAAGTATTCACTTAATACACACTATTAAGCCTACATAAAAAAATATAGTCATCTTCAATGGCATTCTGTGTTCAGATTACATCTGGACACTGCATCTGAAAGGTAAATAGGTCAAGCTAATTGTTTTTCTCTTAAATTAAGGGTAAGGCAGTTTTTTGGTTTTGTTTTTGTTTTTGTTTTTGTTTTTTCAAAGGGCTCTCCTTTTCATTGGCTCCCATTCCTTTATTAATGCTATTACAGTCACATTACATGGGGGCAGCCTGACCTGCCTGCACATTATTAACTGGCTCCGTGGTCACTGATAAAACTAGAAAGGGTTCATAGTTCATAGTTGGTACAAAACCATTTTTTAAACGTATTGCCTCTGTATCTAACATTAAGCCATTAGGATAGGAAGAGTCATTCCATTTAGGGTCGCTATTAATAGCCATGTAGGAAATAACTCTGCATTCGAAGAGCTCATAAAATTTCCACTCAAGTGATAGGACCTCTTTTCCCTGCATGCAGTCAGTCCAGCTGGAGTTCAAATAGCATCCTGAAGGTTTATCTTCTCTATGGGGGAGAAAAGAAGTTACATAACTAACCTAAACATAATCAATATAGGAAGATACAAGCTTATCTGGCAAGATGCAGAGCATTCTTCTTTTGGCGCGGCTGCCAAAGATGAGCATGGAAAGAAAAATGGCAGCCTAGAGACCATGAAATCGAGTCAGCCCAACAGGCCTGTTTTTAAGAAACTAATTGCAATGACTTGGTGCTTCCAATTCAATCTACACATACACTGAAATGTGAAGTTTTAACTGCCAAAAAATAAAATACCCTTAAAAAGGGAAACAGTTTGAGGCAAGAGTTTCTTTCTATAAATTCATTTCTTTCTACAAATTCATACTTTATACATGTGCACAAACATGAATATTATTCCATAAATATGATGTTCTTCAATGTAGTTTGAGAGACTTTTATCAAAATAAAAACTGATTCAGCTATAAACACCAGAAGTCTTTTCTATTCTAGGAGAAACAAATAGGCATATATTTATGTAGTGTCACCTTTATCAACAAAAACACAGCTATTAACACTCGGCTCAATAATGGGCTTTACTGGTCAGAGATGTAATCAGAATATAGTTTACAAAATAAAGAAAAATATACCACTGGGCTTTATATTCACAGGAAAAAAGTTGATCAGTATGAATTCAAGATTCCAGAGGAGGAAAAAAGTATCAGAACTTTATAAATCTCCAGAGGTACCATTTACTATACCAATTTTAGGAAAATAGGCTCAGCATGAACAATGCTACCATGGATTCTCCTAACCCATCAATTCATATATTTATTATTTTTCTTGTTTTCTTTCCAGTTGGAGGTTTCTTCAACTGCAGGAATCCCCCTCCTATTCCCAAACCTGCAGAGCCAGGACCGGGCATCCTGTATGTCATCACCCACGGTGATGCCAGAATTGTTGAAGTTAAATGCAGATGTACTTGCGATGCCAAAGCTTGCACTAAGATTTCTGAAGGTTTATTTATCTTTCTAAACCCAAACGTGGCCTCTGCAGTGTTGTTTCTAAAACAAGAGCTCATTCCAAAACCTCTAGTTTGAAGACCCTAAGCCACTTGCTGGCAAGTCAGTGTGAATGCTTGTTGTGAATGCTTGCTAAACCATAGCCCAGAAATGGTGGAGGACCTGTCACCATCCTTGCTGTACTAAGTGTTGCTTGAGGTGGTGATGGTTGCCTCATTTGCATGTTGCTGTGTAGCCTAGATCTGGTAATAGCTCTGGGTAATTCTGCCATTTCTTAGCTCCTGCTGGCCTGATTTAAACTCATCTATACCATATTCCAACATGTTTCAGTAGAGGGAGTATGGTTCTGAGCACTTCTACACTTTTAATAAGAGAGTGAAGTTGTACAACCAAAGCTGTAAACAGTAAGTTTTTTGCAGAGCCCTTGATAAATCTTGAATGGTTATATGGGAATTTCTGCTTGAATGACAAGACAGTTTTCTACTTCTTCAATCTGCTGTCTGTACTGCTGAAATTGATGTGGGGAACAAAGGCAGAAGAATATGTAGATAAAGTTAAACTTCCTTATGACCTGCAGCCTGTTGACAAACACTTGATGCAGACAGGGTAGAACATTCCTCCAGGAAACTCCCAACTGTTTTAATGCTCTACTAAAGGGGGGTGGGGGGGACACCTTAGCTTGACAGTAGCTAGACCTCCAGGATTCCTGTGACTTTTCTTTAGTGTGTGAAAGTCCTTCAGGAAAGTTCCCTTTGTCTTTACCTCCCCCAACTCCCAAATATATAACCAGCTATTCCTCATGACCCCAGAGCAGCTCTTTCTGCCCATGGGTCCCCCTGTTTTACTAAAACCACCTTTTTGGACCAAATAATTCTTTCTTGGCCATCAGCTACGAACCCCACCACTTCACACCACATGAAAACCATGCCTGAAACTGCTGAGCTGTGGTTATGACGTAGTTGGCAGAAGCCATGTTTTTTATTTGGAAGTCTGGGTAGTAGCTCCTGCATTCTGAAAGCTCTACATGTATCCATTGGCAGCCAATGGGAGAAACTGCTTTAAAGCCTTCCTATCTTTTTAAACCTTAGTCGTTGATTGCATAATGCTTTTTTTCCCCCTTTGTATTCTTTTTTGTTCCTTCACAAATTTATTAATGTTTTCCATATCCTGGCAAATGATTTGAAGATTTTCATCCTTCTGTGTTTTATTATTTTCTGGTCATGTTCCTCTTTTCTCACTCTTTTTATATTATGAGATAGTAAAATCTATACTACGAAGGTCTTCACTAGCCACATCTGAAATAGCTACAGTAGATGCCAATGTCATGGCCATATCCTCCTGTTTAAGTTTTTATTTAATTAAATTAATTAATTAATTTAGAGAGCAGCATGTGAGCCGGAGATGGGGAGAGGCAGGGGGAGATGGAGAGAGAGAATCTTAAGCAGGCCCCACACCCAGGACAGGGCTTGATCTCAGAACCTTAGATCATGACTTGAGCCAAAATCAAGAACCAGAAGCTTCATGGACTGAGCCATCCACCGCCCCCATCCCGTTAAGTCTTGAATGTTGTTCGCACTTTGAAAAATCAAACCTAACAAAGCAGTTATGTATAAGTGTTAAGTGGACATGTGAGTCTAAGTCTGGGTCTAGGTGTAAGTCTAGCCAACCCTAGAGAGAGAGTTGCTGATGCAGTTGCAGTTTTTGCGGTGGGTCCACAAGAATTATCTGGAGTAAATTATCTGGAGTAAATCCGGAAGCTTCTGGATTAATATCTGAGTAGACAAAACAGTGCCACCACCAGCTGAACAGAAATGACAGGTAGAGTAAATGTTGCTGCATTTGCTGCGGGATTTCTGAGTTCTAAACCGGAGCCTGCTAACAGCTGCAGCTGTTGCTGGCATTCACAGAGTTCAGTGACGGCAGTGACTGTCATTGCTCTTACTGTATTTTCTCCTTCTAGAGTGAACTCAGTGGCAGGCTTATAGCCAAAGAGTCCAGTTCCAAAATCTCTGAAGGAGCAACCGTGGGTAAAGTTGCAGAGGTAGGGTTCCAAAACTGAGCCCCTCAGTAGGGACCTAAACAGAACCTGGCACTTAGGAGTCTGTTCAATGGGTATTTACTCCTTGAATGATTATGAAATGGGTATTTACACCACCAATGCTTGGGTGGTAGCACTAGATTCTTCCTGGCTAGTTGTGGCCATATCGCTGTTGGCCTTGGTGCTGGAGCCTGCTGTCTGGTTCATGACCAGATTCTCACTGCCAGGGATTTGAGACACTCACCTTGCTCGAAGCTCAATGCATCACTCCTTTTCAGACCCAGTCTGGCAGGAACTTCTATCCCTGAAGCAGAAAACCACAGCCAAAACATATGCTGATTTTATTTTGTATGGTACTTTACTAGTAACCACGTAACAAGAGCTATCACCTAAGCTTCAGTATTCCTGTCTCTAAAATAGTAAGTCACTGTTAGACATTAGGGAAGACATTGTTGAATCTATGCCTAATTTTCTTTTTTAGTTCATGGCATATTTTCTTTTATCACATACTGTTTTGAGGGAAGTTTCTTGAAGTTGAGTAATTATCTTCCTCTGTTTCTTCCATAGTTCAGGTTTGGTAGGAAGACATTTTCTTTGATGTTTCAGTCTTTCAGAAGTATGTAAATAGGCTTACAGTTCACCTCTTAGTCACTGTTAACTATAAATATCACTGCCTTTCTGTCCTGCCCCTTTCCTTTGATATAATTTATTTTAACAAGTGGGTCTACACTTGCTAATGTAGTTTCATATGTAAGTATCATTCGCTATCATTAGTCTCCTTGTTCATATAATTACATACATTTTTAAGTAATTAGAGCAGTGCTAACATTATTCATCTGTAAAGCATCAGTGAGCTAGTTTTTTCAATAAACAATTAAAATTGTGCTTGACAGATTGATAAACCATAAAGGATTTTAATATTTTCCAAGCAGGGCTTTGCAGATGGTACTTTAACAATGTTGGTGTGCATACCAAGAGCTTTACATATTTATTGGAAAAAGCATTTTTTTTAAATGAGTTTTGATGCTTGAAGCTTTAGATTTGGATACCAGTTATGAATTGTGAATTCCCTTGGGAATTTTCTTTTCTTTCCGAACCTTGCTCTTTTTTCTTATGTAAAATAATAACTACTATTCACCAGAAAGGCATTTGAAAATATTAAACAAGATAATATTTATAAAGCACTCAGGAAAGAGCTTGATGACTTAAGGTAAGTTCCATAAATATATAATCCTTCAGCTCCCACCTTTTATGTAACTGAATCCCTCTTCAGTTATGATGAGGAAGAAAGAGATTCTTGTCTCACGGAGTTAAAGAATGAATCTCACCGACAAAGGAGAGTGAGTAAAGAGATAGAAGTTTATTAAGTGAAGATACAGAAAAAGCTCTCAAGAGTGAAAGGGGTCCAGAGAGACTTGCCAAGGAGGGCCTTTAGGACTGGTCTTTTATAGAAAGCTAACCAGGGGGCTTAAATCCTCTTAACATTTCTATTGATATCACCATTAAGCAAGAACTAGTGATAATACCCCTAATGGCTTACTTCCTTTTTAACTTCTGGTTATTCTTTTATGGTCAAGGGTGATTATAATAAAAGATCCCCCCATCCCCCCCACCCCCCCATCCTGCCTAGGGCAGAGTGGTGGTTTGCTTTTATTCCCTTATTTCTGGTTTTCCCACACCTCCACATTTTTTAGATTTCTGTGAGCCTGATCAGTAGCTCCCTATCTATCTCTCCCTATCTAGGTCCACCTGTACCTTACTCAGTTACACCACTGTTACATGTTGCTGTGAAATATAAAACCATACTGTACTACAGTACTCCTTGAGTAAGGTGGTGGGCTTTTCTTTTTTTTGGTAAAAACCACCACATTTTTACAATGGGGTGTGGTGTGTTTCATTTTTGGCTATTTTTCTTTTCCCAAGACAAATGATTTCTGTAAATTATTTCAATTTTTCTTAGCTGTATAATATACTTATTTCAATGGAAAATATTAAATACAGAGTTCACTTCAAAGCACAATTACATAATTTATATTATTTTTCCATCTGGACATATTACAGTGTCTGTTCTCAATTTTAGTAAAGACTAATTAGATTGTCTTTATCTTTTTTTTTTTTAAAGATTTTATTTATTTATCTGACAGAGAGAAATCACAACTAGGCAGAGAGGCAGGCAGAGAGAGAGAGGGAAGCAGGCTCGCCACTGAACAGAGAGCCCGATGCGGGACTCGATCCCAGAACCCCAAGATCATGACCTGAGCCGAAGGCAGCGGCCCAACCCACTGAGCCACCCAGGCGCCCTAGATTGTCTTTATCTAATGAAAGTGCTTTTACTAACAAAGGACGATGTGGGAAACAGAGGCAGAAGAAAATCATTAAAATTCCTTACCTACTGACAAGCCCTTGAGACAGACCGAGTGGCTCTCCCCTGGGGACTCAACTGCCTGCCCTCACCTTGAGGTTTTGCTAAGGACAATCCTAGCCTGACCGAAGCCCTACCCCGACAGGTCCTACCAGGATCCTGTAAGTCTACCTTAACAATTCCTTTAGGAAACTTTATCTCTAAACCTCCAAGATAGTGTTGAGAATCATTCCCAAGCTTATGGCCCACTGTTATACATCTAAAGGGTCTCACGTGGTGAAGATTTTTACTACTGGTAATAAATAACCTTTCTCCCAACAACAGCTAGCCCCTCAAGGTCCTGGAGACCTTGTGTCCAAAATTCCTTAGAAACTTACATCATCCATAATCCCCTTTGTCCTCACCCACCTCCTAGTCCACCCTTACTCTGCCTTTAAAAACTCTGACTGTAATCTGGTTGGGGTCCAAGTCCCTACTCCGCTGTGTCGGGTATACTTGGGCCCAAGCTTAAGCTTGTCAAATAAACCCTCGTGTGATTACATTGGTGTTGGCTCCTTGGTGGTCTCTCAGACCCGAAAACTCAGGTACAACAAGGAAAGTAACAGAAATAAGAACAACTCTAATTACCTTGAAGAATGATCTGATTAACTTGTGTGTGTGTTTACATTTTTTAAAAAAATTTTTAAATTTTTTTATAAGATCTGACTTACTTTTAAAGCATATCTTAGGCATTGCTTTCTCTGCTCCAGGCTTTAGAGACATCAAAGAAAACAGTCATCCTGTTCTCAGGAAACTTACAGGCTAGTGGTGGTAAGGGACTAGAAAATCAACAAATAAGGTCTTCAGTGCCACAAAAACTTTGAAGAAATACAAAGCTGGATGATGCAAATACTATCTGGTACTAGTAAGGACAGGGTGTGATTTTAAAGGGAAGCCAGTTCCTCTCTAGTAAGGAAAACTAATGAAGCGAGGGAAAAAGACATAGCAATATTTTCTGAAACGAGGTTTCAGGCACAGGAAGCAGCAAGTGCAAAGGCCCTAAAGATAATGGAGCAGAAGTCTTGCTGAGGACAAGCTGACACCCCACAACTTCCACCCTCCCACCCTCCCACCCCCTTTTTGAGGAAATGTGTGACATTCCTCCAGGTAACTTCCAACTATCTTAATGTTAATGCTTTGCTAGAGGGAAAAACATACTTAGTTTGATAATAGCAAACTAAATAGCAAACAAATAGCAAAGGCCTCCAGTATCCTGAGGGCCTTCTTTACCATATGAAAGTCCTTTGACACCTCCCTTTTTCCTTACCTCCCCCTACCCCATAGTATATAATCAGTTGATCCTCATAACCTCAGTGCAGCTCTTTTTGCCTGCAGGTCCTGTCCCCGCAGTTTAGTAAAATCACCTTTTGCACCAAAGATGTTTCAAGAATTCTTTCTTGGCTATTAGCTCCCAACTTCACCTCACAAAACCTCACCTACATTCAAAACTCCACCGCTAAGATGAGTATGTGTGTTATGTGTTTGAGAAGGGTGGGGGGCGGCGGGGAGCCACCTGGCAGACCAGAACAAGGGGAAGTGTGGTAGAGTTAATACTGCAAACACTTCAGGGCCCTTTGCATTGTGGGACCTGGTAGGCCTCTGTCTGGCCTTTGAACTTTATTCCCTACTTGGGGAACTTTTAGAGAATGCTGAGCAGAGTAGTTAGATCTTGTTTTGTGGTCAGAAGATCACTACCATCTGTGTGGTTAATTGGCTGTGAAAGACCAGGAATGGAAAAGAGATACTGATTAGGAACCTGTTGTATTAATTCAGGTGATAGCTGACGCTGATCTGGATCAAGGAGACAGGGTAGAGACATGAGATCTAAATATATTTTGAAGGTAGAACAAAAACAATTTCCTAATAAGAGGCTGTATGTAGAATGTGAGAGAAAATAAAAGATTTTTCTGAGAACCTTGAAGAAGGCACATAATGGGATTTATTGGCTCAATTAACATAACAATTCAGAAGTGGGCCAAGCTCCAAGTACCCTTTGATCAGTTTCTTTTGGCTTTGCTGTTTTGTGATCCTCTTGGTGTTATCTTTCTCTATTGGCTGGCCTTTTCCTTCACAGAGCTAAAATAACTGATGAAATTCAAATGTCCCATCTGTACCTCATACTGCTCAGAAGGGAGAACTTTTCTTCCAAATACTATCAAATTAAAATCATAAATTTCCCTCTGTTAGATCCAATTAGATTGTATTTCCACATCTTAGCCAATCACAAGGGACAGGAGACTGCCATATGCTGAGAGGGTTTCAGTGCCCTAACCTTGTCGTCACAGAGGCCTCCATAGCCAAACTGTGTCTTAAAAATTCTTTTTGTTGTATTAGCCGTCTATTAAAGAATTTAAGGTCCCCAGATAACCACATGCAATCTACTAATCTACTTGACATCTTGATTTTATTTTATTTTTAAAGATTTTGTTTATTTATTTGACATAGAGAGACACAGTGAGAAAGGGAACAGGAGCAGGGGGAGTGAGAGAGGAAGATGCAGGCTTCCCGCTGAGCAGGGAGTGGGATCCAGAGCCTCAGGACCTTGGGATCATGCTCTGAGCCAAGGGAGATGCTTAATGACTGAGCCACATGTCAGGTGCCCCGACATCTTGATTCTAAAGGCCATTTGGTTAATTAGAGTTGTGTTATACCTGCCCAGTGAGTATGGCATATTCACCTTCAAATCAATGCTTTTGTTCACGTTTTTCTTCACTTGGAGCATCCCTTCTTCTTAACTTGGACTATATATTATAATCCTCCTCTGTGACAAGGGTAATCCCTGTCTTCTTCCTAAAGCCTCCCATGAACACCCCAGTACTCACTGCTCTTTACATTCACCAACCATTGTGTTACCTATGGCATCGGCATGGTGTTCTCACACTTGATTACACTCAGTGTGATATGGGTTTTTTTAATCATTTTAATTCACTAATTGCACTGTATATAACCTCCTCAATTAGAATTTGAGAGTCAAAATTTCAAGAAAGGAACATGACAAATACCAGCTTTGTGTTCATTCATAAGGGAATCCTTTTGGAGAGCATAATTGTCTTTGAATAAGTATTTATACTTGATAGGAGAACAACATATATTTATGCTATTGATAATTCTGCTGAATAAAATATTGATTTTGATTAATTGGTGCATTATTAGAGCTTCCTTTGATTTTTACTACAGATAATTTACTACCCAGAAGCTAGCATATAAATGATCTCTAGACCACAAAAGAATACTTCTAACATGTAAGTAAAATATCCATAGAAGCAAATGAATAAATTTAAGCCATTGTTGACTTACTAGCTCATCTTAATTAACTTTTCCTATTCTAGCCTATTTACTGCCAGAGAGAAAAGAAGAAAAGAGTGAAAGAGAAAACAGAAACTGAGGAAAGAGGAAAGAGAACAGAGAACGAGCAATGAAAGAGAAAGAGATGTTAAAGATACTGTTCAAAACACCTAATATTAAAAAACAGATATGTGGCTTTAAAAAATATTTTCCCGGTGATGAGGTTTTAGATAAAACACCTCCCCAAAATGATTTAAATATATAATCCATGAAAAAGAATAGGTTGTATTGTATGAAAACTAGGATTTTTGCTTTGCAAAAGACACTGTTAAGAGAGTGAAAAGACCGGCCAAAGACTGGGAGAAATCAGGAGCAAAACACATATCTAATAAGAACTCATATCCAAAATATACAAAGAACTCTTAAAATTCAACATTAAGAAAATAGTATTTTTTTTTAAAGTGGGCAAAAGATCTGAATAGACCTTACCAACACAGATATAGAGGTGGCAAAATAAACATGAAATGATGTTTAGCATTATTATCATCACAGAATTGCAGGTTAAAATAACAAGAAATCACTACCCATGCATTAGAATGGCAAAAATCCCAAACACTGACAATATCAATAACTGTCAAGAAGCAGAGCAACAAAATCCTCATTCACTTCTGGTGGTATTTGAAAATGACACCCCCATTGCAGGAGAAAATTTTTCAGTTTCTTACAAATTTAAGCATAATTTTACCATATGATACAGCACCACTGCTTTTAGGTTATTTAGGTTATTTGAAAAGTTTGTCCACCCTAAAACTTGCATGCTTTATTCATAATGGTCAAAAACTGGAAGCAAGCAAGCCATCCTTCAGTAGGTGAACACAGAAACAGTGCTACATTTATATAATGGAATATTATTCAGCCGTAAAAATAAATCAGCAATTCAACCATGGAAAACAATGGATGGAATCTTAAATGCATATTTTTAAGTGAACAAAGTCAGGGTGGGAAGGCTACATAGTCTATAATCCTAATTATATGACCTATGGAAAAAGCAAAATTACAAAATTGCATAAAGATCAGTGGCTGTCAGGAGTTTGGTACAGAGGAGAAGTTGAGTAAGTGAAGCACAGGGTGTGTCTTAGGGCAGCGAAAGCATTCTAAGTAATACACTCATGGTAGATACATGAAATTGTGTATCTGTTAAAATCCATAGAAATTTACAACACAAAAATAAACCTTAATGTATGCAAATTTCAAAAAAAAATATTTAGGAGATTCAGAGATCCAAGGATGAAATGTAGAATGTTATAAAAGAATCTCATGTATTACAAATATATGGAACAACTTCAAAAATGTTTCTGACCTCAGTAATTTGGATATGTGTGAGGTCTGTGAGACTAAAGTCAAGAGGAATTATATGTCATCACTGTACTCTAGTTGATAATCTTGTTTCCTATGAGTACACAGGTTAACAATTCTCTAACCACTCTGCATATACAGAGATTGATCAAGTCAATGGATAAAGGTTGGTTGAATCTAGATTTCTTGCTGCTGTAGTGGTAGTTTGCAGATAAGCAAGAGATGGAGGTTGGAATGATTCATTTGGTAATGAATTAGACTTGGAGTCAACAAAAAGAACTCAGATTTAGTTTAGTATAGACAGATATTTACATATACAAATACTTATAGACAGGTATAGATTCAGTGGTTAGCATACACACATAAATACATTTCCTTGCATTGCTGATTGGGAGGACCTAGTATCAATGGCATATTGCTATGTGCATACCTAGCACCCAGGTCTCAGTTTCTAACACTGTTCTCCAATAATGGGAACCAGAGTTCTTGAAGAATGGCTGATTCTGGTAGTGGGGCAGGAAATATACATGATGAGCCTACAGCATTTCATAACACCAGAAACTAAGAAAATGTTCTCCTCCTCCATCCCCACATACACATACAAATATGAGGTATATGAAAAGGATACAGAAAGCACTTGAAAAGTTCCTAATGGCCAGAACTGAGACAATTTGAACAACAAAAGAAGAAAAGGAGAACTGGGTTATAACCCAGTATATAAAATAAATATGTATGAATACATATAGATATCAATAAATGGCTGAATGCATGAATGAATGCATGAATGAATGAATATGAGAAGAGACTAATCTCTTGTTCAGAAGAATTCTGAATAATCTTTGTAGATAATGTGTCCTCAAGGAGATAGGGACTCACTCCCTACCCTTCACATGTGGGCTGTACATAGTGACTTCTTTCCAGAAAAGACAGTATGGAATGCGGTGGGGTGGGAAAGACGACCTTTATATTGAAGAAACCTGAAAAGCACTACCTTAGCCAGGAACTTAGATCAACATGAGTGGTGATAAGTCATGTATCTTTGATAAGATATGACAATAGTACTTCATTGCTGTGGTCTTCCGTGTCAAACTCCATACCCAGTATAATTTTGAGAAAAAAAAAAAAAAATCAGACAAATTCCTATCGGAAGACATTCTTTTTTTTCCTTTTATTTTCTTCATCTTCTTTTTTTTGTTAAACATTCTTAAGAAACTATAGTAGTCTCAAAAATGTCAAGGTCATCTAAGACAAGAAAAGTCTGAGAAACTATCACAGCCATGAGAAACCTAAGGGTACATGATGACTGGATATAAAGTTGGATCCTAGATGGGATCCTGGAACATAAAAAGAAACTTAGGTAAGAACTATGGAAATCTGAATAAGCTATAGATTTTAGTTACTAATAACATATCACTATTGGTTCAGCAATTATAATAAATGTGGTATACTAATGTAAAGTGTTGCTAATAAGGTAAAATGGGTATAGAAATATAGAACTATCTCTGTTACCGTCACAATTTTCTATAAATCTAAAATTGTTAGACAATTAAAAAAAGTGTATTTAAAAATAATTTAAATCCTTTCTCTTCAATGAAACCAAACCAAACTAAATTATATGTCCCTTTAAACATGAGTCAGGGGGTCTAAGCCAATTCATTGTAGTAATGGGCTCTGCAATGCATAGTAATGTTAAATGAGACCCCTGTATAAGTAGTTCACCCCTCTAACCCAAACTAATGTGTTAAGAATCCAGAACAGACTTTGTTTGGATGGCAATGCTGTGACAACCTTGGAATGTGGAAACATATGGATGGTCATTTTCTGTCTTTTTATATTCTGTCTCTTAAAATGTCAGCCTGAAGATTTCAAGGGAAAGCAGCATTAAAACATCTGAATAAAAACATATGAAATATACTAAAATGGAAGGGTTCTAATTTTGATCAAAAAAAGCATTTGTCATCAACACAGCATTAACCATACTTATTATTGGACCCCAATCTTGAGGGTAAAAACCACCTTTGTAACTCAGGCCTGGAGATATTTCTTCCATTAATGAAATCTTTTGAATGCCCTAAATAATTGAGTGTTCAGAAGCCAGCAACTCAAATTGAAGTTAGAAATGTTGTTTGTACAGGTGGTTTGCCTACTGGGAGTCGAAATCCTTACTTCTGTTGTCCATATCAATTATTCTGTGACTTTGTCTGTTTAACGTCTGCCAGTTCTGTAACAACAGAAGAACTCTTTCTAAAAATTGCTGATATAACATTTATCAAATTATCCTAAGAGTGACATTCTGTTTTCAAATGAAAGGAATCAAGAGTAGAAGGAAATGCTTGGATGCTTAAATACTAAGTGAGTTGGATAATTCTCTCAGATTTAAACATTTAAAATGTGTCAACTAAAATTATCTGTAGTGTGCTGTCTGTAATAATCCTTTCTGAAACACTTTAGCTCCTTATAAGTGATAGTATTTTAAAACACTTATCTCCGGATTTAGAACTTTTTGATTGTGAAAGTTTGATCGTTTTGAATCTTGAATTCAAACTACCAGGAAAAAATGTAGTGTTTAAAATGTATGTTTATTGCTTAATTTTTAAGTTTTTTTTGAAAATTAGTTAATGTACACACAGAAACACATATATAAGAATGATAATTACAGAAGCTTCCTGAATACTTATAAAGAGATTCTCTAAATTTTGGCTTTGTGGATAAAATTAACACAAAAACCCAGGAAATTAACAAAAGCCCGTTATTTGACCATGGCTTTTTCACTGGCTGTTAGACTGCCAAACAGCTGAGTGCCCACTGCAATGGCCTTTCTGACAACTCTAAACTTGTTCATGATTAATGATGATTGTGATGATATCTAATTACTATTAATGATATCAGTATTTTATTATGTCATTTGGGTTTATTATTAATAATTAAATATTCATTTTCAAATACTGAAAGCATTCTTGATGTAACTTAAAGTGAAAATCTCATTATGCATTTTATATGTTGAAATTCAGTCATTTTAAGCATATATACATTTTTTTCTAAAAGGAAAAAATCATGTTTGATGATGATTATGATGCTGTGAATTTTGTTTTAAAATATTTAAGAATATTTTAATAATGAATTTAATGACAGTATATTAGCTTAAAAATTAGGGAGACTATCGCAATCTTTTGAATCATTAAATGTTTTTGTTTTAACATAAATGGTATAGTACCAAATATGTTTTATCATAATTCTAATATTTTAGAATCATTTGGTATATTAGCATTACCAAAAATAATGGAAAAATAACCTTTAAAGTATACTTTTAGTGCTTTGTCACTTAATACTTTCTAGGTCATGATTATCTCAAGAATAATCTTATTTTGGAATTCTTCACTTATTGTGAGGGTGAATTTAAAGAAAAATATCAATTTTAATAGCTCCAGAATTTATGAAGAGGAAAAAGTACAAAATCACAAATAAATATTAATTTTAACATTAACCATTTTTCATTTGGTCAAAAATGTGATTTTGTAGTACATCCGTAATTAGTATTATCCACTTATCTAAGTGTTTTACACTTATTATTTCAATAAATCCTCAAATAGTTCCATATTACAAATGATCTAAATGTAGGTTATAGGAGTATACGGTTGCCCCAGAATAGATTAAAAGATATTGTTGTTAATTCTGAGCTCAAAACCTCAGAATCAACCCAAACAGATCAATTTCAAATATTAAAAAAAATTATTTTTGCAAAGGGTAGGAATGTCTCCAGAAGTACATGAAAGGTTGAAAATATGAACAGTATGAAAGAAACAGCTGCTCAATTAGTTGGAGGTTTGGGGAAGTATGAGGATTGCTAAACCAGAGAGGCATAGAAATAGGTCAGGGGCAAGAGAAGGCAGCGGCCATTACCCACACAAGCCCTGAGTCTGAGAAGTTATCTACTAGTCATTCTACCAGCAAGTCTCTGAGCTAATTACCTAACTCTGGGCTCACGATAGTCAGCACTTACCTTCACAGGTACCAGCTTCCACTTCAGTCACATATCTCTTTCCCTATTAATGATACAAAAGAAGAAAAAAAAAAGATTAACTCCAAAAGTAAATATTCAGAATGACCACTTCAAGGAAGAGACAGAAAGGTAAATACAATGGTCTTTGGGTGTTCCAGCCAGGCATATGTAGTCTCTGCCAGAGGTGAGGGTGATCACCAGGTCAAAAGTTTACACTGCAGGTGAGCCCACAGAGGACTTATAAATCCATTTTTAAACTGAGATCCCAAAATGCTGTATTTTTCATTTCCTGGAAGCTGAAGGTTTCAGAGTGCTTTCCCATTGGATTGGCAGCTGAGTTGGTCTGGAAAGAATAGTCAAAGTGCAGAGTTGCGTTGGTACAAAAAAAGTAGTGAACCAATGTCACACAGTATAGGAGATTCCTCTCGCCTAATTCTTACTCTGAAACCAAGCTAACTGAGCAAGCTAATGAATACAGCGTATCTTCCCCAAAGGAGTATCAGCAGGGAGAGAATGTTCTGGCCAGAAGATTCAAGTGCCTGGTCCCCTCATTGTAAATTAATAAATCAGGGCTTTGATTTTTAAAATCAGTCTCTCGAGCTTATTTAATATCATGAGGCCCCTTAGCAATAGACAACTAGATTTCAGAGTCTGGAAAGGCTAAGAGCCAGACTCAGAGCCAGGCAAATCTACCAAGGTAATGAGACTCTAAGAGGTCTGTTGGAAGGCAGCCTGCTGGCATTTTTTAGCAACACTCCTTTTCTTCATGGTTTGAGCCAAGTCTGATCATTTTTCCAAGGTGAACTCTACAATGGGTACTTTGTAGAAACAGAAAATTAAAATAATACTGTTCATTTGTGCAGCTTGCTGTGGTTTATGACATATTTTCATTGAGTTGATCACATTTATAGAGCAGTTTTTCAGCGTATTTATTATTCCACTCACTTTACAGATGAAGAAAACTCAAGTGGATGTCAGGTGCCCCCATATTTGCTCCCACATTAGAATTGTCTTCCTCCAGAAATACTAACCTCTGGAAGGAAGCATGAGCAGGAGGTGTTCCTGATGCTCTTCTGTTTATGGATCTGAAGGTCGGCTACACAGGTGTGTTGAGTTTGGGAAATTCATCTAGCTAGACATGTATGAAATTTTCATTTTTGTATTGATAATTGTGCTTCAAAAAAATAACTGTTTAAGAGCAATGGTTAAAAAAAGTTTCTTTTTCTTTTTCTTTTTTTAAATATATATTTAAATTGTTAGGTTTAGTAGTCAATAAGCTTACCAGCACATTTTCAGCTAAAAATTGATCTAAGTCAGTAAACCTTCCTTTGAAGTAAGTTTTAAAACTCTATATAACAGTGCCACCAAATTACAGGTTCTTGGCTAAAGATTAATAATGAAGAGTAGGCAAAATGAATATGGTATTGGACCTATTAGTACATATTTGAGGAACCTGATAAACCTTATGAATAAACAAGGATTATAAATCACATTAAAATTCTTAGGATTCCATTGGGTTGGACAAATTGTACCTAGAAGTGATAAATGAATTATCCACAGAAATATTTTCAAGAGTTAGATGACCTTGCCGATTAAAGCTTGTATGTAGGGATGAGTAAGGAGATGGGGAGAGTGAGATAGAGAAGTTAATTGAATACATATGTGACTGAATTAGACTAAAAGGGAAGTACCTAAGGGTTTAATGGGAAGATCAGTTCACATGCCCACTTCCCATGTTTGAGGTATCTCACAAAGGAGAATTATAAATCCTCTCACTGTTTCCATTTCATTTGTAAAGACTAGTCTGGAAACACCCTTCATGGAGAGGTGATTTGGCCTCAGATACTGGAAACTATAAATGTGTCTGCTGGGTCTTTTTAAAGTAACCAATGAATACCAGGCTCTGGATGGGGGAGAAAGTAGGACTCCATCAGGAAGTTGGGGGCCGTTCCACACAAACACACAAAGGATCATTAAATCTGCTCTAAAAATTAAATGAAGTCTTAAAAAATAAATAAGTAAACAAACTGCATTTTTAAAGAAATCAGGGAGTAGGAAGGATTCTCTGGGGAAGTAACATTTTGGATTAATACAAAATAAGTAGGACTTAGCAGTTGAATAAAGGGTGAGACCCTATTTCACCCTTGTAAGTAGATGTGGAGCTGCCCCCAAAGCAAGTTCCTTTTTTAAAGAGATAAACCCTTGGTTACAAAGAAGTAAGTTATGAATAAGGCTTTCTGTGAAAAACAACCCCTTGTAAAAATGCCTAATTCTTTGGATACTTTTCCCCTTGGTGGCTGTCAGATACACCAAATTTTTAAAACTTTGGCTTTTCCCTCATCTTATATCTAGAGAAAAAGATTCTCTCTCAGTCACAGATGACTTTGCAGCCATCTTACAAACACAAGAGCTCCCTGTAAGAGTCTCCAAGAAATAAAAGTGATTTTTCCAGCTTGGTGACAACACTATGCTTGATGAAAACAATACTGTCAGAAGCTAACGGAATGAAGTCTGTGGCCCTTCAAGAAATCTGGTTAGGAAAGCCCACTGAACCCATGTAGGTATTTGTCCCAAGGTCCCTGATTTTCTGATGTATTTTTATCACAATCTTAGTAGGAAGTTTGTTTGAACTTGGCTTGGCAAGACTGACATAAAATGTATTTTTTGTTTGTTTATTTGCTTGTTTTTGCCTCCTCTTCATCTATCCAATAACCCCAAGTAATTAAAATCAAGTCACATCCCTTCTCCTCTTATTTTTTAATAGTATGAATGCAGTGAAAATGCATAAGCAAGAGACCCATGATAGCTTGCCCTCAGTATTCTTATCCTTTTGTTCAAACTCTCAGCCCTACTCTGAGTCATTACACCAATCAGTGAATATTAATCCTCTTATGTTAGTACTTGGACAAAAAATTGGGGAGACTAAAGAGACTGAAGACACAGGACAGTTAAATTATATAACCTAATACATCATTATCTGACACCCAGCAAAAGAAAATATTGAAAGAAAATCTTGAAAAGGGGGAGTATAGCAAAGACATGCACACTAGCAACAGGATAAGGAATCCCCAAATAGAGAGGAATAGTTTCTAAGTGGGTCACTTAAGAAGGATTTAAAAACAAAAAATACTCCTCCTTCCCAAATGTGCACTTGAAAAGGTTGACCTTTGAATTACCTGGATTTAAATTTCTTTGGTTATCTTACATGTCCTTTCCCCAATTCTGTATCTGAAATATGATCTTCATCAACACTAATAACTTGTTGGAAGTGTTTCATTATTCATTTGTCATTGTTACAATGTTAGGGCTGGAAAAGATAGAACAATTCTTTTGTGTAGAGTATATTCGGAATTGAAGACTATTAGCAAATACAAATTAGCTTATATGCTTTAGTATGCCAGGATACTCTGTATATCAAAAGCTTCTTAAAATGATATTATATGTTTTATGATTATCTCATCAAGAGGCAGAATTTTTTCCTCTCTCACTACATCTGGGCTGGGTTTTTCTTGTTAACACACAGTGGAGGGAATTATGGAATGCTAGTTCTTAGTCCATGCCTCAGGAAATCTTGCATGTTTCCACTCAAAGTTTTGGATCCCCACCACCATCATGCTGACAAGCCCAAGGTCATTTGCTTGAGGATGAGAGGCCCAAAGCCCAGTCATTCCTGCTGCCCCAGCCAACAGCCAGCTAAATAAAGGATATGCCCCAAAGGTCATTCTACACCAGCCAGACTACAAGTTAATTTTAAATACATGAACAAGCCCAGGCAAGATCATCACTATTGCCCAGCTGACCCACAAACTCAGGAGAAATAATAAATCCTGTTGTTTTAAACAACAGAGTTCTGTGTTTATTTCTTCTACTGCAAGAGAGAACTAATATAGAAATTGGTACAGAGCGGTGGAATGCTTTTGACTTAAACTGATAGACTCTGGTTTGAAAGCAAAGCAATGAGCAGATAATGGAAACATGGTGAGCAAGTATTTGGTAGAGGCTAGAAAATGGTGAGAGATTGCTACTGGATGCTGGCAAAACAGAGACTGATTTTAAAATAACAAAACAATTGGCAAGACTATACCAATAGATATGTTACTAATAAATTGTTGGACTTTCGCAAAATGCTTTCCAGACAAAATGTTGGAAGTGTCAGTTGGCTTCTTTCAGCTGTATAAGATAGAGTACTTCAAGGACAGAGTATGAGTTAGAGCAGAGGTCTCCCAACTTTTTCTGTAAAGGGTCAGATAGCATTTTTGGCTATGTGACGATGGAGTGTCTATCTCAAATTTTCAGCTCTGCTATTATTGTGCAAAGAACAGCCAGAGCCAATATGTAAATGAATGAATGTGGCTATGTTTCAAAAAGACTTATTTATGGACACTGAAATGTGAATATAATATGATTTGCATGTATCACAAAATATTTTCCTTCTTTTGATTTTTTTTGTAATATAAAAAAATGCAAACATAGTCTTAGCTCCCAGTCCATATAAAAATCGGAGGCGAGCTGGATTTGGCCTATGGTCTTAGTTTGCCAACCTCTGAAGTAGAGAAAGAACTGGCCGGTTTTCAAGAAATTGGAGGAATATAAAAAAACAAAAAAAAACCAAAACAGAACTGTTTCTCATCTTCTGTCTTCCTAACCAGTAAGAGCCCCAACATGAAACAAGTTTTAAGGATAAGATCAAATCGAGTGTATAAGACCCTTGATTGAGCCCTGGATTCCCTTCCAGCTAGATAAAAGGTTTTTTAAGAAACTTAAGAGTCTTATCCAGTAACCTTCTGACATGCCTAAAGCAGCTGTGAGTGAGTCTACAGAGAGATGAGCGTCTCCTGAATAATTGCGTATTTGCCATGAGAATGGACTTGTGTCAGATTCAGAGGAGCCTACAAGTTTTTAAGTTGTACTTTCAAAAGAACTTCATTCTCTTGAATCCTGCTCTGTTAGCAGATGAATAAAATTAACCTAGCAGGGAAGAGGAACAATGCACCCCAATCAGCATCCCACAAAGTACTAGAAGCAGAACTGCCAGAAAATCGCAGATGAGGAGGGAACCATGCCTAGACTCAGCAACCTGCTCATGGTAGACTCAAAAGTGATAATACCTACTTATCTCTTAGACCACACCAGGTTATGCGATGACTTGTGTACAGTAATAGGTAGCTGATACAGAATGTCCCATTATTCATTTGCATATGTCAGCATTTTGGTTATGGGGGGAGCTTAAGTTGGGAAAGCAAACCATAACAAAATATTTCTTCTGGCATAATATATTTAGAATTGAAGAATAATAGTGAATTCTAATCAAATTTGTAGATGCTGTGTATAATAATTATTTTTAGCTTCTTAAAATGAAGGAATAGCTTTGTTTTTACTAACTATATGTAAGCAGTATGCTTGACAAGATTCTTTTAAGGCCTAGTGTAGTGAAGTCAGTAAGACTCATCAGGGAAACTAGACCAAGTATATAGAGTCAAGTTCTCCAGCTCATGAAATTTGCATTCTTATATGAAAAAAAGAATATATACTTATTTTCATTATTGAGCTATAACCCTCCAAGTGCCTTTAGATGTTAATGCCAATATGTTTTTGCTTAATTATATGTTTACTATAAAACATAGAGGCCAGAAAAAGGAAGAAAGAAACCGAACATAACCATTTTGATGTTTTAAGAGTAGATAAGCCACCCATTAAAAGAAAAGTCCTTTCTCTGAGGAGGGTAAATGTAATGTTCAGTCTGATTTTAGCAGTTCTGGGGGGATATGGCTCATTCAGTCTTCACACACATTGTAAAAAGCAACATTTTCAGACACTATAAATTTTGTAGTTTAATGTGTGAAAAGAAAATCAGGATTGACTCAACAGCAGGTCAATTAAACAATCCCTAATTGAACTTGAGTCTTTTTTAGGCTTATTTTCATTGCTGATGGGAGAGAAAGAGGGAAACTTTTATTCCACTTGCTCATAAAATACCCAATGCGAGAATATCATTGTCTATACTTCTGGGTCTTTTAAAATCAGTCAACATCAAGAAGAGGGAGTGCAACTTTCTTGGATATTTGGTTAGCCTGTGGGTTCCTGTGATATTTAAACTGTTTCTTTAAATAAGCAGAACCAAAGAAAAGGAAAAAAAAATTTTTTTTAAGTGATCAAACTGGAAAAAGTGACCAGAAAACCCCTCTGGTCATTTTCTTTTTTTATTCTAAGTTCTTCTAACCATCCTTTATAGGCCACTTGAGAGACAAAAGAAAGGATGTTAAAGCCCTGGAGATATTGTAGCTGCATTAGCAAAATACCAGAACACATGTAAAAGGCTTGTAAAGCATTTGGCCCTACAAATCTGACATATAAACTGTGCTACAATTGTCTTCATTTCCTCTTGTCTGTGACTCATTCTTGGTTTCTTATTCTGATGATAGAAATGATGACCTGAAGGAAAATTAGAGAACATTTTAACGTGGAAATTTTTTGGACTTCCAAATAATTGTACTGGGTGATATGTAAAAATGAGAACATAGCATACTGTATCTTCACTGACATTACTAAATACAATGTTTTATGACGACTTCTAAATCACCTCATACCTTGATTATGATTTTCTATATTACTGTGTAATCCTTTCTGCAATATGGAGAATAACATGCAATAGAGATTAAAAGATCTTAGGTCAAGGAATATTCTGCTCTGTAATTTTAAGGAATGTGAAAGTGTTGGCTGTGATTACTGAGTGTTAACGTCTACTAGAAAGTTTATTGCTTTATGTTCTAAGTGAATGATATAAGTTGGTTATTATGAATGTTGAGTACATTCTGGTACACCCAGTGCTTCATACCATTAGACTGTATTAAAAATATATATATATATATATATATATATATATATACATCATGTGAAATTGTAAGGAACAATGCATTAAAAAGGAAAAGAAAAACTATAATATATTCCGAAACATTCTGAGGAATTACAAATGGAATGTAAGAAAATGAGAAAATAATCAGGAAAAAAATAAAGTATGAATTTTGTTTTTGCAAAATTAATAAAAAATCATACCCACATAGACCATTATATCATGTGTGATTATGCTGTTATACTCCAAAGTACTCTGGTCCAGTGTCTCCCTGTGCTACTTAATGGAAGTATTTGAATATCAATCAAGTTCGTTCTAGAATATTGAGTAGATCAGTTTCTATAAATTTATAGTTTACTATTTTTATTCAACTGTGTGAAAACTGAGAAATAGTCATTTGTTGGAGAAAATTTTACAACTAGTGGAGAATTATACTGTAAACAAAGTGATTGCCAAACGTAATATATCTTAAACATCACAAAATAAACTGAGTTGTATTTTTCCACATTTATTCTTAGGAAATTACTTTTTAATGTCTTTTCAAATCTTTCAAATTCCTGGTGCTTTCATATTTACTTTTTTGTAAATAAAAAAGTACCCCTCAGGGAAGACAAACCAGCCTAAAGTGGCTCATACTGTTGCTAGTTTCTAGAAATTTCTAGATATTTATATTTATACAATATACCTATATTTGTGTAAATCTCTATTATAAATAAATAGAGATATTCACATATTTAGAAATATATTTATGGAGGTCATTTGAAATAGTCATAAAATAATAAAATGAATTTAATACGGATGTAGTAATTACTAAGTATTACATATTGCAAGCAAGTCTTTTACCAGTCATTTTATTTAAAAAAATATTTAAATTAATTTATTTCAGAGAGAGAAAGCCTGCATGCAGTGTGGGGGAGGGGAAGGGGAAGAGGCAGAGTGAGAGAATCTTAAGCAGGCTCCACACCTACCCCAGAGCCTGATGGCAGGGCTTGATCCCAAGACCCTGAAATCATGACCTGAGTCAAAATCAAGAGTCAGATGCTTAACCAATTGTGTCGGTTTTACTAGTCATTTTAAAAGCAATGTAGTTAACAGGTGGTAGAGTTCACAATTTTAAGTGGTTATTGGTGATATGGGATAAAATTTGCAATTATGACATGCACATGTTTAAAAATTGTCATATCCCAAACATTTTAGAAGTAAATGAAGACAAGGCACACTGAAATATTGCACACTGAAATGAAGCTCTAAAGATGACAATGGCCTATGCCAAAGATAAAGGTCAAAATTTGAATAGGTTAATTCACACAGTGCAACAGTATGAAAAAATGTCACTTTTTAATTCAGCGAATTATTTTACATAACACATAAACTTAAAAATTTGTAAAATAAATGAACATTTTAAAAATTTTATTCTTAGATTTTCTTTTTGGAGAAATGAATAATGGTCGTAACTTGATTTTGGAATAAATAGTATTGTTAAAATGCTTTAATGATTATGGTCATGATATTATAAAGTAGAATGTGGAGGGAATTAAATTTAGAGAATAGTGTTGAAATGAAAAATGACTTTGATATTCCAGGAAGGAGACAGACATTATGGAAAATGCAACTTTTTTGTTAAGAAAATCTAATTCCAGAAATAAAGATGAGGGAAAGTTGGACTCATTTGAGGATAGTGTAAAAATGATCTTAGGGACAAAAGGTTAGCTAAACCAATATGAGTCATTGTGATTTTTTTTTTAATCACAAAAATAGAATTTAAAGGCTTGGCATTTAGCTTTGCATCATCCTCCTAAGTAAATGATACTTTTTATTTTTTGGTCATTACTTTGAAAATCTGGTAAGAGTTAAGATTCTCTTCCCCAAAATGTTTACATAAGCACATTGTTTAGCTAATACATTCAAGGAGGTTATAGGCCAAAGATAAGAGTTGTTGCCTTCAAGTAATTAATCTACTGGAGAGCCAGGTGCCTGGTCCCCCAACAGGGCACATTAGTTCTGTCCTGGCACTGAAAACTGAAAAGCAAGGATGCCAATACAGACTTTTCTAAACAGACAAGCATAAAATTCCCTTTAATTAAAGAATTATGGGAATACTAATTATATTCTTGAATAGATTTTTGGAAAATACAAAATTTAAGGCATATTCTAAAACTTAAATACTGGAATAAACTCAATGCCAAGATGACCAATTCTTTTAAAAATATTTTAAGCATATATATTTAAAATATATTTTTAAACGTTAATTTCTGGTACCCTTCTATCTGATTTACTATCTTAATGTCTTCTTTCTGGCCAAAGTGGCCAAACTGGCAGGAACTGTGTATTAACTGTTATATCCTCATCAACCAAAGCAACTAAACAAAGGTGTCCAAGAAGAGTTTATTACCTTCAGATACACACATGGTTGGAAACAAGTGCAAGGGCCACAGCATCTCTGGTCGCAGCATCTCTGACACCATGTGGAGACTTGTTGCCTTGGCTTTCAAAGCCTTCACTTGGCATGCACTAAGAGTCTAAAAATGCAAAGGAGAGCTGCCTTCCTCCATCTTGCTGCTTGTTCTGGAGATTGGCTCCCATTAGTTAGTTGCAGAAAGACAACAGTAGCAGGCTTCCTGGTCCTGTAAAGAATCACCTTCCCAGATTCCACCTTAAAAATCTTTCCCTGTGGTTTCCCTGAGCCCCTTATCATCCACAGAGCAAGCTGAAATCAGTGTCAAGTACACAGTGGATTAATTGTCTTTGATAAGCTGCCTCTCTGTTAATAGAACTACTAGAGCAAATAGTTCTCTCACTTCATACATTATTAAAATATATTTAAAATAATGTATTTACGTAGAATAAACTCCATGTAGTAAGAAAACAGTAATGTGATCTAAAAAGATCTAAAAAGAGTATAATCATGTGCCAGGCAACATGCTTAGCATTTTAGACCATCGTCTCATTTAATCCACTTAATAACTCTTTTAAATAACATACGTTAAGTAACTTCCTTAAAAATCATACATGGAACTAATGGAAGAGAGGCTCCCTGAGCCATGTCTATTTTACCAGAAAGTTCCTAATTTCAGTTGCTTTGATATATGCCCTTAGGATAAAAAAGAGTATCAAGGAGAATCAGGAAGAAAACTTTTACTCTGTTTAGTAAGAATTCCGTTCAAATAAGGCTCTGCTTCAAATTCTAAAATTTGCCCAAGATGAAAATACTTTTGAGAAAGCCTCTATGAGAACATCAAAGAGTATTAAAGAGGGGCATCTGGGTGGCTTAGTTGGTTAAGCCTCTGCCTTTGGCTCAGGTCAAGATCCCAGTGTCTTGAGATCCTGCCTAGCATCAGGCTCCCTGCTCCCAGGGAGTCTGCTTCTCATTCTTCGCCCTGCCACTTCCTCTGCTTGTGCTCTCTCTCTGTCAAATAAATAAATAGAATCTTTAAAAAAATAAAAAAAATTAAAGAAATTTTTTAAAAAGTGTATTAAAGCATTTGGAAACACTCTTGAGAGGGCAGGTATATGAAAAACTATGTAGAATTGTAGAATTGTCTGTTTTTTTTTTTTTAATGTATTTATTTGAATTCCCTTTTTGTATTCCCAGAGTATCTCTCTAAAAATTTTTAATGACTCAGCCTAATCTTGAGTGGTTCAATTGATTATAATTAATTTGTGAGGACTCCAGCAGTTATCAACTGGAGGAGAGACTTGAAACTTTTAAACATTAAACATACACACACACACACACACACACACACACACACACACAGTAAAATATTTGGTAGTTTTATGTCTATAATTAAAGTGCCAGTCTGAAATAATACCCTTAAGTGGGTGTTTTGCTTACTGTCTCAAACATTCTCATATTTTTCTCACTTCTACTTCTGTGTGCCACTTTTCCCCATTACATTTGCCAGCCAATATTCCCCAACAATCTCTTAGACGTCTTAACCCCACCAACTCCACCATCAAATACAAGTTCACTTAGGCATTTGATGTGAATGCCTCATATTTCCTTATAAAACTTATCCTAAAAAAAAAAAAAAGAAAGAAAGAAAAAGCAAACATGACAAAAAATAGCCTAAATTCTTACCCTCAGGAATTTTTTCAATTTAATTTGGGTCAAAGCAATAATTTAAAAAATTATGCTCTATAATTTCACTGCCCCAAATCTTCCCCTGACAGTAGAGGTATTTGAGAGACAAAAGTGTATCATATTACACACTACTACTTCTGTTTTCCTTTTTTGTCCTCAAAAATGCCCCTCATTCTTTAACTTTTGAGTGTTTAATTTGCATCTTATATTGAACAGAATGATCATTGGCATAGGACAACTCAAATAATTATGACTAGGTATGGATTCTATGAAAAGTGAGTATCTCTCTGATTATGAGGCAAGAGGAAATTACTTAAATAATATTACACAGCATTTAAACTACTCTATAGAGGGATTAAGAGGCACCAGCTGCTGCTTGGGGAGGAGGCTGAGGCCCCCTGTCCCTTTTCACTTAAAAAGAAAAAAAAGTCTTTTATCTATGCAAACAAGTACTACCAATTTGATAGGTTTAAGAAATTTTTGTTTGTTTGTTTGTTTTTCAGTTTAGATATTATGAGAAATTTATTTTTGTCTAGAGTGGATCCTTTACAGCTTGGAATGATTTTTAAGAAAAATATTAGTCTAGTTAAACTAATTAGTTACCAAACTTGAGATTTGATTAAATGTAATATTTTAGAAAGTGTTATTTCACCTTTCAGATTTCAAAGGGGTATTTAGTTTCACGTCTTTGTTAAATTTAACTTTCCAGTAATTTTTGAATGTTTAAGTTACAGCTTTGTTATGGGTTGAATTGTGTCCCCTCAGAATTTGTATGTGAAAGTCCTAACCCCAATACCTTGGGATGTGATTGTATTTGTAGATAGGCTCTTTAAAGAGGCAAGTAAGTTAAAAAAGGGGTCATTTGGGTGAGGCCCTAGTCCAATATGATTAGTGTCCTTATAAGAAGAGGATATTAGAACATATACAAGAAAGATGGAGGGAAGACTATGTAAGGACACAGACAGAAGGTGGCCATTAGCAAGTCAACGAGATAAGCTTCCTTCTTTTTTGGAAGAAATCAAACCTGCCAAAACCTTTAATTACCTCTTGGATTTCTAGCCTCCAGAATTGTTGAGAAAATAATTTCTATTTTTTAAGCCACCTAGTCGAGATACTTGGTTATGGCAGCTCTAGGAGACAAATGCAAACTTTTAGTCTGAAAATAATTTAAAATTTACACTCTAATTTATTATGTTCTTCACTTAAAAGCATAAAGTACTAAGTCCTTAATTCCTAGAGATCGAAATAATTTCAGATTGGTTAATTACACCAGCTTCAGATCAAATGATAACATAATGACCAACATGGAAATCATCTAAGATATAAAGAATAACTTATAAAAGGAATTTACTTATGACTTTGGTTAGAGATTCAAACTCTAGATGTTTGAGACCATTGCAATTTCTTATCCAGGTTTCCTAAAAAGTCACTAAATAGGTGTGCTTGGTAGCATTGAATGTGAATTTCAGAGGTAGAATAGCTGTAGAAATAAGAGAGAAGAGATAGCCAGGGAAAGACTACCCGGTCAAGGCAAAACCACTCAGGGAAGAAATATCTATTTACATGTACACGCGTTTATCTTTTATGTTCCTGTAAAAACTACTGAACTACTTGTCTTATTTTACTCATTTTCCCTAATGCTTTACATGCACTGGGGCTTCATATATGGTTTAGTATGAAAGAAAGGATAAGGTACTTGATGACTACTGTTATTTCTTTTTTTTTTTCTTTTTTAGATTTATTTATTTGACAGACAGATAACAAGTAGGCAGACAGGCAAGCAGAGAGAGAGAGAGAGAGAGAGGAGGAAGCAGGCTCCCCATTGAGAAGAGAGCCTGATGCAAGGCTCGATCCCAGGACCCTGAGGTCATGACCTGAGCCGAAGGCAGAGGCTTTAACCCACTGAGCCACCCAGGTGTCCCTTCTTTTTTCTTTCCTCTTCTTCTTCTTTGAAGAATTGGTTACTCATGAGTAAGAAGAATAAAGAATTATATAAGGAAATGTAGTGTTTGGCAAAACCTATATTGACAGTTTAGCTACTATACTCCTTACTATGTACCTTGAAATCTGACCTTTGGTATTTATTTACACTAAGCAAAAGAATTTAAAAAAAAATGGATATATTTTCCCTGGATTTATATGATTTTTTACATAGTTATTTTTAGATATTTCTTTGCAACATTAATTTCTGAAGACTTTCATCTGCCTGATTTACTTTCAAGTGATTTATCATTATTATGAAATCTGAATTGACTATTTGAGAAAAAATGAGAATAATATTCTACTTTTTATTAAAAAGAAAATATTGTTATGTTATCAGATTGAATTAGCTTTTCTCTAGATGGCACAAATCAACTTACAATATTGATTTTAGAATCACCTGATCGAGTGCCCACATAAATTCATACCGTACACACATGGATTCAGCAAACTGCCTTTTTCATCTTCCCAAGAATTAACATTTTGATGTACTAGTGTTGGACCTTGGTGACTGAGTTCAAATACATATAACTCATAAAAATACATATAATTCATATAAAATACTCATTATCAGTTTCTCTGTCTTTTTTTCTTATTCTAGCTATTTTCATATTATGCATTTTACTTGATGTAATGACCAACTGAGAATTGCAATGTGTTTTTCTCTCTCTTTCTCTCTCTTTTCTTAGTATGGACTAAGTGACATAACAAATATACCTCCAAAATATATACTGGCTCCAACATAATAGAGGTGTACAACTAGCAACCTCTGCTCCATAACATAAAAATCATTTATTTTTCCATATTCTTCCCCATGGATGAAATACTCTTCTTCTGTCATGACCCAAAAAGAGATCATGAACTCATTCTCAGGCCTGGAAACCATGCAGTCATCTCATCTGATAGTCTAATTTAAATCACAGGATTTAATTTACCATATTATACTTCAGCAAAAGTGTTAAGTTTTGCCAGGATTGTTCATTGCCTTTTCTCTGGGAATGAAGAGCAGAAAACACATTCTTGATACATGGATAAGAGAATAAATCTTCAAAATAATTTAACCAGAACAAACTAAGTAATAAAATGAATTTCCAGATCTCAAAATGGCGTTATCCTCTAGGAGTATGTGCTGAATTCCTATTAGTTTAGTTCTTCGGGTGGTTTCTCAGAGTGATAGAGACTCATAATTGCCATCTGTGACATGTAATGTGGGAACCAGTAATGAAATATTCACACCACCTTGTGTGAACAACTTTAAATTCATGAACGTCGATTTCAGTCCCAAATTTTGCATCCTGATTCTAAAATACTCAAGGCTTATAGTGAGTAGACTAAATTTAGGTATATGATAGTTAATAGAGATTTCAGATTAAAATGAGGCTAAATAACAGTAATAACAGTAAGAATAATAACACTATTCTCTCACAGTTCTGGAGTCTACTGGCATAAAAATCGGTGTTGGCAGAGCCATGCTCCCCCTGAAGAATCCTTTATTGTCTCTTCCTAGCTGGTGGCTCATAATCCTTGGTATTTTTTGCCGGTGGCAACATAACTCCAATCTCTGCCTCTGTCATCACATGACCTTCTTCCTTATGTCCCTCTGTAGCCCCAAATCTCTTTCTTTTTTTAAGGACACCAGGATTGGATTTAGGGCTCATCCTAATCCAATAACCTCATTTTAACTTGATTACATCTTGCAAAGATCCTATCGGCAAGGTCACATTCACAGGGTATTAGGACTTCAACATATGTTTTGGAGGGATACAGGAAACATAATGTTTCCTATGTGCCAGGCACTGTCCTAAGCGCTTTGTGCATGTTAGTTCATTTAACCATCTTGATTCTTTGCAGTAAGTACAATTATTATCTCCACATAACAAAACCAAAAAGTAAAGCAGAGCAGAGAGATTTTCTTTCTTTCTTTCTTTCTTTCTTTCTTTCTTTCTTTTTTTTTTAACTCACAGTTGCTAAACCTGGGTTAAAATCCTCACTGAAGAGTTGGTGATTTTAAACACTATAGTCTCCAGCCTCTTAAATAATATGTGACTCATTCACGGGAGCAAGTATTTTTGAGTATCTCGTTTGCTGTAGAAACTGTGTGTAATGCTAAAGCTAGAGGGATTTTGATAAAAATCTAAGACCTTATGGTACACACACGTACTTATTTTAGTATGAGTTTGGAGATATGGTTTGGATCTGAATTGTCCACCTTTTCTGTGTGAATTTGGACAAATTATTTGCTTTTCTTTGCCCCAGGCTTATTATGAAGGCTTGAAATTTTTATTCTTTTTAAAATTTATCTATGTATTCTAGAGAGAGAGTGTGCATGCACAGCCTAGTCAGGGGAGAGGCAGAGGGAGAGGGAGAGAGAGAATCTTAAGCAGACTCCACAGTGAGCATGGAACTATATCCCACGACCCTGAAATCATGACCCGAGTCAAAATCAAGAGTCCAGCACTAGAATGACTGAGCCACCTAGGAGTACCAAAGGTTGAAGATTTTAAAAGTTAAATATGTGTAAATTGCTTAGAACAGTTTGACATATATACTAATATGCTATTATTATCATTGTCATTACTACCAACAATAAATTCTGAATTATCTATTTTACATAGGTGAACTATTTGAAGATACATTAAACTTTTAAATAAAAGCAAATATTATTTTATTATTTTTTAAAAGATTTTATTTCTTTATTTGACAGAGAGAGAGATCACAAGTAGGCAGAGAGGCAGGCAGAGGGAGAGGGAGAAGCAGGCTCCCCGCTGAGCAGAAAGCCCGATGCAAGGCTCGATCCCAGGACCCTGATGTCATGACCTGAGCCAAAGGCAAAGGCCTAACCCACTGACCCATCCAAACGCCCCTACAAATATTATTTTAATAAATATTTCACTTCTTCCACCTAAGCTTTATAAAGAATTGCTTATTGGGGTACCTGGGTGATTCAGTCAGTTAAGCATCTGCCTTCAGCTCAGATCATGATCCCAGGGTCCTGGGATGGACCCCAACGTGGGGCTCCCTGCTCAGCGGGAAAACCTGCTTCTCCCTCTCCCACTGTCCATGCTTGTGTTCCCTCTCTCACTGTGTTTCTGTCAAATAGATAAATAAAACCTTAAGAACAACAACAAAAAAATTGCTTATTTCCTTCAACATAGCTGTAAGCACCTAAACTTAGAATGATATTCTTCCCACCTCTGCTGTTTAATACAGGTTCTCCTGTTCCAAAAGTGGAGCAGAGAAAACCAGAAGGTCAGCTATGTGTACAGTGACAAATGAGTGTCTACATGTTGGTGATGTGACTCTCATCTCTTCATCTCTGCTACATTCCTGAGAGTCCTCCATGAGGCATAAAAAGTGGCAAAGTAGCATCAGTCCTTGGATGAGTGTAAACACATGTTTGTTAACTTTAAGTGTTGAGTTTGCTTGCTATAATGACTCATCCAGATGAGAGAAAACAGTCTCATCAGGCTCTACACTTTGATTTTCAGAAGTAGATATGTTCCTGATCATACTTATTGATCATAGCATGCTATAGGATAGTATATGCCCCCCCAACCTTTTGTTTTTTCTTGGAAGCAAACATCATACACCTATATCTATTTGAAATTATAAAACAAAAAACAAACAATAATTAAAGTGCATCTAGAATTATTTCTTTCCTGATATCTCAGTTGGTTGTATGTGTGTGTGTGTACAAACAAACAAACAAACAAAATAACACCTAGTGTCTTTGATTTCTACATTTCAGAAAAATGGGTTATTTGCCCTCAAAATTAACATGACGATGAATTTCAGCTAGTAAAGTGGAAAACTTATAAATAAGATGGATTTGGGGACATGAAGTTAGGTTTAATGAAAATAAACCTAATTTAGCATCTAGTATCTCTCTGGCACACTAGTGTCAAAGTGGATAAAAGATGAGTGGTTAACTTAGAAACAGTAAAAACATAAACCTCTGTATGTTATCAGATGCTTACAAAAGCATATTTATAAAATAATATGTAAATCCTGTGAAATGTTTGCATTTGTTATTTTCCAGTAGTAACAGAATCAAAGAATGTTGGAAGAGGAAATTTTAAAATCAACTTTTAAAAAAAACTTTTTCATGCAGACCTTGTAGCAGAGAATAGAATTTTGTAAAAATGTGATTATTCATTTCCATATACCTACTAGGGTGAATCTATATGAGTGGTGAAATCCCCTGCCCTTGGAAAATACCAGCTTTCTCTTTGTTCTGCCACTTCAATACTCCACTTTAGTGTAAAGTACAGTAGTTTGGGGGAAAAATGAGAGAAAACGTCTGTTTCTGCCTCTAAGTAAGAAAACAGATAACATGCAGTAATTTCTAGTAGTGTTATATTGTTTCCTCAAATGTATTGTCTTTTGCCTTTTCTTTTGGTTCAAAAACAGTAGCTTGGGGACAAGAGCAAAATCTTAGAGTAAGAAAGGAAAAATATCCCTGTTTTAATAAATTTACCAGGGGACAGGAAGGAATGAGCCCAGCAGGGGCAGAATGCCATGGATACATGGTAAAGGGATTCCCAAGGATACCACAAAGAATTCCACAAGTATATGCTTCCTAAGGAAGATGACTCCACTACATATTGAAACATTTAATGCAATTTAATGAAAATAAGCAGATACTATGTACTGAAATGCACATATGTGTTACAGATTTGAGCTTTTCATCAGTAACATAATAACTCCCCTTAGGTTTCATAGCCCTTTCCCAAACATGCAGACAGACACATATGATATGTGTGGAAAAAGATGGCTTTGCTTTTGTGAGATATGTAGTTGAATTAAGCTGATCAAAACAGAGATTGCCCATTTTGTTTCCACTATGGAATTTTTGGTCTCATGACAAATTTAATTCCTTTTTTTTTTCACATGGAAGAGTATCTTAAGTATATCACACACTGAATATGTGTGAGTCCATTAGAAAAACTGAAAATTTTCTCCATGTACAATGGAAATGATTTTGTTATGAACAAATCTATTATACATCGTCTAGGTATTCGCCCCACAAAAGTAGATATGTGAATTATGTGTGCACACAGTCTCAAAAATAAATAGCTGTCCCTGATAAGTATGTTTGACCCCAAAGGACTGTGTTGTAATGAATACTGATGGAGAAACCAGAGTCTGGAATTTCTTTAGCAGATACACTGTAACACATTTCTAGCTTTGGCCTCCTGGGCTCTCTGTAGGTGGCGGCCGTACAGGTGCAGCACTCACTGGCTGAATATAGCTCAGCAGCTTTAACACAATCATCTAGACCAGAGATCAGCAAACCTCTTCTTTTAACAGGTCAGATAGTAAATATTTTTGGATTTGTAGGCCATATGCTCTTTGTCACAGCCTCTTAACTCCACTCTTGCAGGCTGAAAACAGTCACAGACAATATGTAAATGAGTGGATGTAGCTGAGTTCCAGTAAAACTTTGAGATTCAGCTCACCAACACATAAACTAGACATTATAAAGTTTACCTCCAAAATTAAGGAGATTGGTGTACATTTACCCACAAATCGGAGTGTTCTTTCAGATTTATAGTTCAGTTTCTTTTTTTAAAAACATTTAAAACATTGATATAACCATATTTAAATGTTCTTTGTCATTGCTCAATCTAGAACATTCCCTCAGAAGTTCCTTTGTTAAATTTCTTTAACAAAGTATAATTTATTTACCCTATTATATTCTAGAAAGTTTTAATGGAGGTTGACAAAGATGTCTGCAAGACAAAATAATGTTAAAATAGGTGAGAAAAAAGAGATGTGGGTTATGGTAGGATAGAAAAATCAAAACCAGCAGGATGAGATGCACAAAGGACATGTCATGAAATTTTGTGCAGGTTCCAGAAGTGAAACATGTATTTCCCTTAAAGCTTTTTAAACAGTTAATGGAGAAAGAAATACAATCAGATAGATGGGTCAGTGTTTAAGAGATGAAATCTCGGGACGCCTGGGTGGCTCAGTAGGTTGGGCCTCTGCCTTCGGCTCAGGTCATGATCTCAGGGTCCTGGGATTGAGCCCCGCATGGGGCTCTCTGTTCAGCAGGGAGCCTACTTCCTCCTGTCTCTCTGCCTGCCATTCTGCCTACTTGTGATCTCTCTCTCTCTCTGTCAATAAATAAATAAAATCTTAAAAAAAAAAAAGAGAGATGAAATCTCACTCATGCCACTGGAAAAGAGCAATGGATACTTTCTAGTTTTGATACACGAGAGAAATGGTTCCTGTGGTCTCCGTCATGAAAACTGTGCTAATAGACTTCTCACTTGTTCCACCTTAGGCAGTTATTTCCAATAAACATGCTGAGTGGTTTCCTAGGGCATGAGGGCAACTTAATTGAGATCTTTGTTAAAAATATAGATTATATTATTGCTAAAATATGACTTTGAGGAAAAACTTGTTCTTAATATAAGAGATCTCTAGTGAGGAAGCAATAAAATGTGTTAAATAGAGTAAAACAGAGTGCTAGGGATTACAGCAGTGATTTGGATTGAAGTCCATCTTCAACGTACTGAGCAATGTGGCTCAGAAAACATTAGAGACAGAAGGATCTTTGGAAAAGAAATCAGGAATAGGCCACAGAAAAAAGAACATGCTGTTTTCTATGGTATACCCCTTATTTCACCCAAAACATTGGGCAGAAGAAAATCTCCCTCTCCACTCCCTGGGAGTGAGACAGACCTGAGAGCCGAGTCTGGGACAGGTCTGAGGTTAACATTATACTCAGGGTTTATACCCAAAGAAAGTGGGAATGAAGACAGCCCCAAACAAGAATTTAGTGCAACACTGAGAAATTGGCAGCAGAGACGAGTCACATTGTTTCTAAAAAAAGAAAAAAAAAGCAGAGAGAAAAGTAGACAAGTTAGTTTGATAGTATAGTAAGTGAATATGTAAAGCAAAGAGAGACATAAAAACAAAAACAAAAACAGTAGAATATAAATAGCAGCAAAGCTCTTTGAGGATTAGGAAAAAATAACTAAAATCTGAAGAAGTCTTAAAAAATAACTTTAGAAAAAAATAACTTTAGGAATTATGTTTTTAGAGTTAGTTCTCTCAGAAATGATGATCAGCTTGGCAGTGACAGCATGGAATCCACAAAGCAGACAAATAAAAAATGCATACATGCATATATACATATATATGGAATAAAAGAAAATAAAGCAATATTTCTATTGTAAAATATTAAAGTATAATTGAATCTGTAATTTTTTCTATTTGTAGATAACTTGGCTGAAGTTGTACCAGTCACTCTGTGTAGGGTTGAGCTAGCATCGACTAGAGGGGAAAAACAAAAAACAAACAAACAGAAAAACCCAGATTTCATTTTACAATTACAATTTCAGTTAAAATTTAGAAGTATACTGACTGTGAATCTAAATTCAAGGAATACTGAGCTGCTTAAAGCCTCTCATACATTCAGCCTTGTATCCCCCCATCCCCTGCCCCAGGCAGGCTCCCTGTGGCACACTCCCTGCTTCCACAGTTCCCTTCCTGACTTGACACAGCACTGCAGCAGCAAGCCTGTGGGCCAGAGGTAAACTGCTTAGGTTTGAATCCTAACTTAGCCACATTGTCTCTCTGAGACCATGGACATCGTACTTCGCTTCTCTGTTCTTCACATTCCACACCTGCAAAATGTCTCAAAGCTCCCCCATTAAATCTCTGTGGATAGAATGACAAGTGCATAGCAAGTACTCAAGAAGAGAAAATTATAATTCAAACAAAGCTAAATGGCCCTGTTTTAAACAAGATTTGCTGGCTACACATAGCATTGTCATAGTTCCTTCTGAAAAAAAAAAAAAAAAAAAGGGAATCTTTCCATTCCACCAAAAAATAGCTAGAAACAGCATGTAAATTCTTACCATTAGAATTATGTATTTCAGCATTTTCAATTGCATTCTAAAAACAATGCAGAACTGAGTTTATTTTCTTAAGGGATGTCTTGTAAAAGCTTCACGTACAAATGTTCATTTTTAATTAGCAGCTTTTCTTTCTTTCAATAAAGAACATAATACTTTATAATTTACAAACTCCAGTTAAAATCCATATTTGCTTGGCCTCCCATCAATGCCCTCAGCTCTTACTCCACACTGTGGCTCACACAATGACATGTTAGAAAATCAACAATCCAACTGTAGGACGTTATGGCAAGTAGTATAGCCTTGACTAAAGATTTCAGGGAGAGATGCCTACCTTAAAGTAAAATTGTATAAAATGTCTTCTGAAATTCTTTTAGTTTTATCCCATGAAGCTCTCTGGCTTATTTGCAGCCTCATTTCTTTCTTCCCCATAGAGTCTCTCCAAGTCTTTTTTTTTTTTTTTTTTTAATTTTTTTTTTTTTTCCAGAGATTCCCACCTTAGTTTAAATCATCTACTCTGGAAAAACAAAAAAGTGATATTAGCTAATTTCTTAAGGAAGTTTCCTTAGAAAACAACTCAGCCAAATGGACGAGATGAGTCCCCTGTTCCTCAAACATTCCCAGCCTGTTCCCACCTTGAGAGAGATAACCTACTCTTAAACTGTCATTGTCAGAAATAATTTGATGCTTATGGGGTACACTTGAAGCTACAGCCATTCCAATCTATTCACGTGTTTTGAGTCCACTGGGCTATTTCCCTCTATCTGAGTGCTCCTCAGCAGCATCAGAGTGGGGCTGGGAGAACCTGCAGAGCGTCTGTGTCCACGCCCACCAGCCAGCAGCACAAGCAGAGGCAGCAGGATCAGATGGGGTAAGAAGATGCTCATAGTTGATTTCTAGTTTATGTATTTTTCCAAAGGAAGTTGGTTTTCTATTTCCATGGACAAAGAATCAATAGTACTATGGTTTACTGTCTTTCTGTTGAAAAGTACGTAGGTGATTTAATGTATATTCATGTTTCATGACTTTTTCTTTGACATGTCATCTGTTTGGACATGCCGTGTGTGTGTGTGTGTGTGTGTGTATGCATGTACACATACCTAAACACACATGCATATGTGTATTATATCCTGCCCGTTTTCAGATGTTAAATTTTTTTTCAGATGTTAATTTTGAGAAGCAGTTGTTTTGCAATTGATCTCCTACTAAAGAAGAAAAAATACATCTAATGCAGATGGGCACAAGGAAACAAAACTCACAGTTGGACTTGCAAAAAAATCCCATGAGCAGATATTTTTTGTAAAGGAGAAAGAAAAAGATGTTTTTCAAAATCAGTACACTGGTAAGAAATGACATTACTTGTTTCCTACTGCTATGAAACAGTTGTTTATATTGGGTGGTATAGATAAGCTATTACAAAATTTGGGGGCTAACTTTCTTTTTCCCTCTCTCTGAGAAAGAGAGAGAAAGGGAATGTGTGTGTGTAAGAATATAGAGAACAAAATGAACCCTTGCTTCAGTGATCACATTATAGAGGGCATTAAACGATGGCCAGTGGCAATTATGTATGTACATGCAAACACATGAACATGCCAAGCATGGGCCTCCCTCAAGTGAAACAAAACATGTGTGACTTTACTATGATCAACGGAACTCAAGTCTGAAATGTAGAATTCTACCACTAATCATTATTTCTCTTTTATAGATATACTGACAGAATATACTAGTTGTCATGGAAATTTTTTTTTTAAGATTTTTTATTTATTTATTTGACAGATGTAGATCACAAGGAGGCAGAGAGGCAGGCAGAGAGAGGAAGGGAAGCAGGCTCCCAGCTGAGCAGAGAGCCCGATGCGGGGCTCGATCCCAGGACCCTGGGATCATGACCTGAGCCGAAGTGGGCTTTAACCCACTGAGTCACCCAGGCGCCCCATGTCATGGAACTTTTTTAAAAGATTTATATATTTATTTTAGAGAGAGAAAAAGAGAGAGAACATGAATGGGAGGGAGAGGGAGAAGGACAGAGAATCTCAAGGAGACTCCATGCTGAGCACGGAAACCGACACAGGCCTCCATCTCAGACCCTGAGAACACAGCCTGAGCTGAAAGCAGGAGTCGAACGCTTAGCAGACTGCACTGCCCAGGTGACTCATCATAGAAATTTTTATTAACAGCTCCAAATTGCTGTAAAAATAATTGAGGAATATATCAATTAATCTTTATCCAAAATATTTTCTGTGTTTTCAGTGGTTTAATTCATTTCACTAACAACCATTTTAATAACAGGCTTATGTTTTTGTGAAAAAAACCCTCTATAATATCTCCAAATATGTAAAAAATTTAATTTACAACTATCAATATTTCTGTAACATTCAAAAGACTTTTGGGCGTGTTTTCTTTTGCTCAATTTTCCAGAGCGTTACATGAAATTGAAAATTACTGTGAAGTAACAATGTTGACACCAATTCAGTTATTTTTACACTTTCAAATAATCACCTGGAATTAAAATTCAGAATCATCTACTTACCTTTCTCTGAATTTCTTTTTCTGATATACTGAGGTCTTCTATCCTGTTCATTGATGAGACTATCAGTCTCTCACTCCTCTATAAGAATACTGGCAAAATACTGGCACCGAGATATAGTCTTGTGACAGTTTACTAAGACAGAAGAGCATGGCATAAAAGATTTCTGAGCAGCTAATTACAACCAGTAGATAGTAACAAAGTATTCCAGAAATGTGACAAAATATCTGTATTGATGACAGAAACATAGAGGTGTCTCCTGAAGAGATGAAATTGTATTTAGAAGTTGCCCTTTGAATTTATTAACTTTTGCTTCTTGAGGACTCTAACAACATTGCTGATCTTGTTAACGTGGTTTGGTTAACTCAGACATCTGCACTGAATATTCTTCCCTCTTAAGATCCAACATCACTGTCCTAACCAGGACTGTAAACAACAGGGCTAAGAAAAAGGAGAGTGCTATTCCTTTTGTTTACAGCACTTACTTTATAGGAAGCATATCTCTTAACATCGTATTTTGTTTACTAGAAACTAGTGGTTTTAGGATGAAATGAAGACGCTCAGTGCCTCTAAGATAAAATTATATGAAAATGTTGAGTCTGTTCTAAATTCAGGCTTTACAATCAAGTTAGAAAAAAGAAGCTCCTTCTGGAGATCAAAATTCTGGCAACACTTTAGGATGGAACTTGTGGCTGTGATACTGGAAAGCTACTGAACAAGAAATAACATCACTTGGGGGGTTTGCAGCCCAGTGCCAATGTGTGCCAAACTCCTCGTCTTCATAAATATTTATGAGTGGTCTCTGCCATCTCATTAGAATTTAATTCAAAGACAACAGGTGCAAGCAATGATTGCTCAAGCTAGGCCAACTAACTTTGTTATTGTGTTCCAAGTTTTACATTTAGAAGAATCTGTAGAGGGCTGTCTCGGTGACTTCTTTGGTTTATTCATTTTATTTTTTTTAACTGCTGGTTGGGCACTTCTAACTGTGAGTGACTTGCTTCCAGTAAGCTGTAGTCTAGTTTAAACAACCGACACTTGGGGCGCCTGGGTGGCTCGGTGGGTTAAGCTTCTGCCTTCAGCTCAGGTCATGATCTCAGGGTCCTGGGATCAAGCCCCACATTGGGCTCTCTGCCCATTGGGGAGCCTGCTTCCCCCTCTCTCTCTGCCTGCCCCTCTGCCTACTTGTGATCTCTCTCTCTCTATCAAATAAATAAATAAATAATCTTTAAACAACCTACACTAAGTGGAAGATTATGCAAATAATTATTGAATTACATCTATCAAGAGTATAATGAAAGAGATATAGAATCAGCTATAAGTAAGTATGGCAGGGAGTTCCACTGACTTCAAAGTGTTCTTAGACCTGTAGGGTGATTTGGGGTTTGCCAGGCTAAGTGGAGTGAAAGAGGGATGGAAGAAGACCAATCTGGGGAGCTTGAGATGTCTCGATGAGGGCCTTGAAGTGGGTTGATCCTTGGTTCCTCCTGAGAGCAAAAGACAAGAGTTGATGGGTCATAGTAGGTCCGAGAGGGTGCAGGGCAAGTTGAGACTAGCAAAATAATCAGAAGTGAGATCCCAAAGCGTTTTTTAGGCCATAGTAAAAGATAACTCAATTATCCAGTGCATTCAACAAACAACTGCTGAAGGCTCAGTCTCTTCCAGGCATTATTCTACATGCTGGGGTTATGGCGGTGATTGCAAGAGAAAGAAGAGCACTGTCCTCATATAGCTTAGGTAACCAGTGGGCAGACAGAAAATAAACACATGAGTGAATATAAAGTGGATCAGTAAGTGTTACAGAGAATAGTAAGATTAGATTAGGTGGATATGTCATAACTATCACCGGAGGTGCTGTTCTACGAAGATGGTCCGGGAAAATGTTATTATAAGGGACACACACACACACAATAAGGGACATTTGAGGAGACGATGGAAGAACTTGTGATGAGAGCAGAACAGATACCTGGGATAAGAGTGCTCCATGAAACAGGAGTTTTTCATCTGGACATCCCCCTAGAATTCAGGCAGTCTATGATCTTGATTTAGAAAAAGGTTAAAATGTTACTCTGTTAACTTCTAACTGAAATTTACGAGTCCCTTCAATGTTGAATTTTATCAAGAATCCACGGGAGGTCATAGCAACAACTGCAATTTTGTGACCCAAACAGTTTAAGGGCATTTTCATTTTAGATAACAGTGTTTGGACATGGGGGAAAACATTGACACTCACCACCACTTGAACAGTGTGCTTATTGTCACACATGCCTCCAGAACTTAATTAACTCTAAGTTAATAAAGAAGTATATGTATTTTTATAAAACACACTTAACTTAAAATCTTTTTGATAATTTTATTCTAATAGAGTTGGTTACAAATGTAAACCTGGGAGTTTTATTTTATGTGGTATGAAACATCATGCTGAGAAGTGTCTGTAGGCTTTGCTTAGACTGCTAGAGAGGGCTCTGGGGCAGGAAATGTTGAGCCTCCGTGTCAGAGGGAACTGAGATAAAAGCTCTTTGCCAGGAGTGTACTTGATGTGTTCAAGGGACAGCTCAGGGGCCACGGATGAGGAAGCAGAAGGAATAAATTTCGTGGGGGGTGGTAGAAAAAAAGCTCAGTGAGGTAGAAACCCAGATCATCTCATCATGGTGGTACACACACAGGATGAGAAATGGTTAAAGAGTTTTAACTCAGGGAGTAAAATTAAGAAAATTCAGAAAAATCGATGATAAAAATAAATTAATTAAAAACTAATTAATACCTAGAAAAGTCTACCTAACTGATAAAATAGACTTGCTCCCTATGAGAGCCATGAAAATACATTGCTTTCCTCCAAAGCAATTGCTTGTTAAATCAAATGTTTTAGGGTCGGGCTGTGCTATACTTTATCAGTAGAAAATTAAACCATGTGAATTAGAATACTAGCTAGAAACAATTCCCTTTGCTGCTTTCAATTATATACATGCTGAGCTTTCTAAATTTGTGCTTGATCTCCCCCACCCCCCAATAAATTTACCTCCTTTTGTCTTGTCTTAATTTATTTTACATCTGCAATGTCAAAGTTTCCAGGGGTAAGATTTGAGTTAGTTAGAATCATTTATTGTCTTATGCACCAGGAAAGAAAGCAGATGTGTTTTTATCAGCTTTGCCATTGTGTGATTTTTAACAACATGTTTGCCTGGGCAGTCCTCCCTCTTCTTCAGAATGAGACTCTGTTAAGCCTCATTCTCCCAGTTCAGCATTCTTACTAGGCTACTTGCTGTCACGGTGAGGATTCTCATGGATGTTTCCTTCTTGTAACATGTGGAAAAATATATATCAGATCATAACCATTTTCATTCCTATTTGTACAATCCTTCCTAGGTTAGATCTTTAGTATACCCACCATCTGTTTATTTACCCCCTTATTTTCTTCCAACTAAGAAGACACTGGTTCTACTGTTTTGTCTTGCTTAGTTTATAAATAACTAAATCTAATGTTCTTTCTGCTACTCTTCCAATAGAATATTTATTCTTTAGACCTTAAGTTTATGGAGTCTTTTTAAGTCATTTTAGATTTTTCTTCCTCTTCATAATATATCTTTGGTTTGTCTGTGTTTCTCAATTTGTTTGTTTGCTACATTCATTATTTTATTAGCTGATATTTATTAGGATGGTTTGATGAGGATTTTTTTTTTTAAAGAGAGAAACCACTTTTAAACAGAGAAATGAAAGGAGGTACAGTTACTCACCATGAGACACTACTCAATTTCTTCTTGGCAGCTAAGAATTTTGAATGGACTTTATAAAATTGAAATACCAGCTTTGAGAACATAGACTTGGGTCTAATAATGGCTCAGTGATTGTTTTTGTTCATTTATCAAATATTTGGGTCTTTGCTACATATTAGGCATCACAACAGATATTTTAGGATATACAGAATGATTCCATGCCTTCCTGGAGCCTGCAATAGAATGAGAAATTAGGAATTAAGCAAAACTGTAAATCATACACTCAATTTTTGTGAATTTTTAAAACTACCCAGATCAAGAATGTGGTACTGAATTATGTCACAGGCAATCGGCAGGACATCTCTAAAGAGACGGTGCTGATCCCTGAAGAATATATGCTGATTACCTAGGTGACTGGAGCCTGGGAAAGCATATCAGGCAGATGACTTGACACATTCGTGCATTATGGTGAAAGCTGAGAGAACACAAAGGACTGTGCCAAGAGAGGAGACTGAAGGAGAAAGCAGAACTGGATTGCAGGAGGCATTGTAGGCCATTTGAAGTGTTTTAAATTGTCTTTCCATGGTAAGTGGGAAACAAACAAAGGATTTGTAGAATGGAATTGATAGACATGATTTGTATTTTATAAAAGAAAGGTCCTGAAAATATTATGCAAAAGGAATTTAACAAACAGTATAAATGCTGTTTTTTTTTTAAATTACTTTAGTGATAGTTTTTAGTAATAAGAAGAAAAAGAAGAGAACCTGTTCTGACAATGTAAGGGAAACATAAACAACAGAACTTGGGGTTTGATTGTGTATGGGATGAGGAAGACAGGGGAGGTGAGAGGAATTAGCACTTTGGATTAAATGCCTGGATGGGTAGTGGTGCTTTGGACTGGCTAAGAGGACTCTGGAGCGAAATATATTTTGAAGGGAAGGAGATGATTATGGTCTTACTTTGAGACCTGTTAAGTTTGAGATGTTGGCGTGAAATTCTAGTGGAGATAACAAGTGATCAGTTAGGTGATATATGAATCCTGTTTGACTAGTCAGGATTTAAGACAACTAGGAAACACAGAACATAGGGCAGTGAACACAACCATGGCTCTATAGACAGTAAGCACAAAAAAAGCTCAGGAGAAGAGAGAGTGCTGGGCATTTAACACTCACTGCTGATGAATCAATGGATGCATAAAAAGATGCTCACTTTTTGTCAGGTTTTAGTTGAATCTAGCTTCCTGTGTAGGGACTGGATGTAGGTGCGGGCACATGACTTTACGCTGGGTAATGACCAAATGCAGTCTTAGAAGGGTGCTCCAGGCACTTGACCTGTTCAATAACCACATGTGTGCCGTGCAAACCTGGGAGGGCTGGAGGAACCTGTGATCCATATGACCATACTGCATCCTAGTGATTTGGCTCTGTCAGGCTAAGAGCCAGATGCGGAGAGTTCCTGAAAAAAATAGAAAAGTTGAACTCATTATTGCAAATTTTCTCCCTGTGGGAAATCTTCAGAAGTCATTGAGGGGTGGGAATTAGGAATGGGAGGATGAGGAGGTGTGGAGAGGTAAACCAGTAACAATGGCTGATTTGGGAGAGCCTGTAATTCATTTAAGACTCTACTGTAGAACCCTTCTTTGGTGGGGAGGGTAGAAAAATTGCACCATACCACATATTAAACTCTGCCTCATTGTGATATAAAGGGCAGGGACCAGAGACAATTCATGAACTACGAGTCCTAGAGGTTGAAATAGGCAAAATATTTCAAGTAGTGTTGCCTCTTCTGCCTTCCCCGTTATGGTAAACCCATATTGGGGGCTTAAAAATCAAGTAGGAATTAATTTCAATAAGATAGTATTTCTTCAATACTTACTTGTTATTTCTACATCCTTTTCTTTTACTTTCTAACATAAAGCATTAAAAAGTACTAAAGGCTGGCAGAAGAATGTTCTAAATGCCTATCAGCTTAGAATCTACTAATATTTAAAACTGACTTCTCAAAGAATAAATGAAAAACACTGCCATGAATGGATCTGTAAACCTGGAGGAGGTGCAGAAAGCCTTTAGCAGCAATGGAAGGAAGAAGAGTATTAGTCAAGTTTGTAGAATTAAAAGGGTGTTAGCTCCTTGGTATGCAGATGTAGACAGTTGCATTATCTAACCATAATGATTTAATGTTAAATTATCAAGGAACACTGAGTGTGGGTGAAGGGAAGAAAAATAATGTTAAATTAACTGTATCCCAGATCCTTTCTCAATGTTCAATACCTTGATGGGTACCTGCACACAAAAGCATTTGCATGTGTGACTTTTATAATTTCCAATATACTGGTGTCATCTTTTATGTAAACTAGACTACAGTGTTCTGTATCGCAGAACTATTATTTGAACTATTTGGATATGTAAGAGAAATAGAACCAAATGTACACCATGAGAATTTAATAAAGAAGTACCTAGATCTTAATTCATTCTACCATTCGACATTTGCTTATTGAATGCTTACTATTAGCCATGGTCTGGCCCTCTCCAAGGGTTCAGGATGTCACCATGAACAAAACAGAGTCTCTGCTCTCAATGGCCTTACATTCTTATGAGGAGAAATTGGTAATAAATAAACAAGTGAATGTACAGAGTATATCAGTGATGTTAAAGGCTATGAAAGAATATAAAATGGAGAAGGTGATGGAGACTGCTCATCAGGGTGGGATGTGTGATTTTGTACGGTCTTCAGATTGCATTTGACCAGAGGATTGATTAAGGTAGAGAGGGGGACTTGTCAGAACGGGGGTGGGGAGAAAATTTTAGGGAGAAGGAACAGGAAGAACAAAGGCTATGAAGCAGAAACACATTTTATCACTTCAAGAAGAGCATGGAAAACTGCCTTTCATATTCAAGGTGTCCTTGGATAATTTTTGCTTTCTTAAAACTGATCTGCTTTTTAAAGCAAACTTTCTTAGGGATCAAAAACCAAATTATTTAAGTAAGGCTATAGATAATTTTAATATAAGTAGACTCTATAGATTGAAGCTATAATGCTAATTTTTACATAGGTAAGTATGTGAGAGAGTGTTTCTTTTTCAAATTATGGAAATTCTGTTTATGGTGGTCAGTAAAATTAAATATTGAATATTGCTTCAACGTTCAGTAATCATCATGAAATAAAATGTGTCTCTATTTCTGTGGTTCTCTTTAAAGTGATTTATTTTCAGGGTAATCCTCTGCAAAATGAAACACAGTCTTTCCTCCATGCAAGTGCAGAACGATGAAGTTCCATGCACCTTCAGTGCAGTTTGTGTCTTTATTTTTCAGTTCTCAGAAGCCTGCAAAATATATTGGGGCTATGGAATGGGGAACTTACTCCGCATCCAAAACTAGGCTTGGAACTGGAGATTTCCCTCACAGCAGTAGCTTGGTACCTGGTAGGGGTTTTAAAATTTCATCAGTCCCAATTCTTAAAGCATAGTTGCCTTCCCCTGGTTACTCCATCACATGAAAAGAAGTAACAACTTTCTCTTCCTGTTAGTCTAGCTGCTTAAAAATAACACATTCCAGCAAGGAGGGAGGGAGATTACAAGCAACAGGACATATGAGACTTGCCAAGGGGGCCAGCATTTCCTGGCTCACAATTGCAGGAAAAGCTTTGCTCCATTATCAATGGGACCTGGATGCTTTGATAGGCAATTGTTTTAAAAGCTAAACAACATTTGCAGTCGAAATATTGTGTGTGTTATACAAGGCTTGTGTGGAGGAAATATAGCACCAGATGGATCAGACAATAGTCTTGTCTGATGTTTTGTTCTTTTACTGGTAATAAAATAAAAACTAAAAAAAACCAACCATATACAACTTTGCTTTTAATAAAGTCTCTGTTGTTTTACAGAAGAATGGTGGAACTGTCATGAACAATACTGATTTCCTCTGCAATAATTGCTGATTTTAAAATGTGCTGAATTAAAATAGACATTGCCCAGAAACAATAGACTGGCTGTGACATCACAATTGCTTTGAGTAAGGACATTTCTTATTATGCACACTGATCCATCATCTCCAGAGGAATTAGGAAAAAAACGACCAACTGTTTAGAAGTATACTCCCCCTATAGTCAGGACAGAAGCACGACTTCTAAATTCATTTTATTTAAGCAACATCTTTACTAATGTCACGCTCTCTATTCTAAACTCCTATGAGAAACAGATAAGTAGATGATGTAGAATTTAGTATATCTATTAAACATATGCTTAATATATATAATACATATTAATAAATAGATATTCTCAGAAAATTCACTAGCTATGATGATCTTCCTGAAGTGTGGTTAGGAGATTTTCTTTTTCTTTCTCAGGAAGAAGAGAAGAATGGATGAAAAATTAGTCACTAAATAAGTACCTGTAAAAATATCTCTTCATGATAGATCTTACAGTACCATGTCTTATCTTCAAATGATAGAGAAGCTGACAATTTTTCAAATACTGTGTGGCATTTGGTCATCTTCAGGCAATTGCTGGTCTCCCATGCTCTGGGTCATTGAGATTATAACGTCTGTATGTGAGGCATGTTCTCCATTCCTGTTTCCACCTGAAAACATACACTGATTTTGTTATATAGTCAGTTGGATTCTGATGCAGTGCTGGGATAATTATGATTCCAATATGCTCTGATGTTATCTTTAATGGGTCTCTCTCTGTGTCTTCCTGCATGTAAAGAGGTAGAGAAAAATGCAGCCTTACCAAAAAAAAGTGAAACTTAGATTAGATAAATATTTCACAAATATGCCAGTTATGCTCATGGTATGTATTTAAAGGGGATGAATTCCTATTATACACTCAGCATCCATCCATCTTCTATCATGTTGAGAATATTCTATGCCTCTTTTGTATGCGCAGCTGACATGTGTCCTGCAGAAGGTCTATGATCCTGACAACTTTGATACTAGCTTAGAAGTGATTTTGTTTGTTTGTTTGTTTCTGTGGTTTTGTTGTGGTTGTTGTTTTTGAGATAAAAAGTAAAATAATCATAGCTTGACTAGAAAAATCACTCTGGTTGTGTGGATGAACGATATTAAAGAGACTCAGCAGAGAGATTAAAAGAGGTGAGAATACTTTGAGAAATATTTAGAGGGAAAAATCCAATTTTATACTGGATATGCTTGATGAAGGAGTGAAAAAATAATGACAATTTTATAGTATTTTTATTTTGAATCATATTTGGATGGCAATTAAAATGCATCTTTGCTGGGCGCCTGGGTGGCTCAGTGGTTTAAGCCGCTGCCTTCGGCTCAGGTCATGATCTCAGGGTCCTGGGATCGAGTCCCACATCGGGCTCTCTGCTTGGCAGGGAGCCTGCTTCCCTCTCACTCTCTCTGCCTGCCTCTCTGTCTGCTTGTGATTTCTCTCTGTCAAATAAATAAATAAAATCTTAAAAAAAAAAAAAACTTTAAAATGCATGTTTGCCTATTAAAGTAGCCAATATTACCTGGTTTAAAAAGTGTCCAAATTGGGGTCCCTGGGTGGTTCAGTGGGTTAAGCTTCTGCCTTTGGCTCAGGTCATGATCTGAGGGTCCTCGGATTGAGCTCCACATCAGGATCTCTGCTCAACAGGGAGCCTGCTTCCTCCTCTCTCTCTGCCTGCCTCTCTGCTTATTTGTAATCTCTGTCAAATAAAGAAAATCTTTAAAAGAAATGTCCAAATCTATAAAGAAAATAAAGTCCAAATCTTAAACTATGATTTTGGAGGTATGTCTTAAAGCAATTAATAATATAATTTAATTTTATCAGCATATGGAAATAACACTACTTAGGAGATTTTGAAGATATTGCTTAACTTTCTTAAGTGTAGGATTTTAAAATGAAATTGTGTTAACTAACACTGATTTCATATGTGTTAATATATATGAACTATGCGGCAAATAACAAGTTCTAAATAAGTGTATATGCCTTCCATATTCTTTGCATTGTTGTTGAATATAAGCTGACTTTTGAGAAATTCTATCCAACCTTTCTAGTTTTGAAATCTGATCTGATAGGATCCAAATATTTTGGATCATCCCAAATTCTGAGGAGCCTAATCAAGTAGCAAAACTTCATATAGACCTTTTATAGAATACTTGAGTAAATTTATAGAAAATCACTCTGTGGTCCTACCATAAAACTTCTTTAAGATATTTTGGGGTTCTTGGAGGGTAGAAGTGGTGGCTGGAGTCCTGTCTAGTTGATTTGCTTGATCTACATCCTGTCTAGTAGCTCAAAGAATCTTATTTCCAGGGAGAAACACATGCTATTTGACATAAAAAAATGACAAGAAAAAATATTTTACAATCAAGTTGAAGAAGTTAAAATTGAAAAGATAAATCAAGCAAAGTATTTTTAAAAATCAACTACAATATTTGTAAAATAGAATTAGGTTCAGACTTAATATTTACTTTTATTTTAATACTGGCTCCTAATGGAACTTAAAAACAGCTGGCTTTGTTGATCTAATGGTTCCATGTAAGACTGACTAGACAGAGTCAGAATCATTAAAGTTCCATTCTCATCAGATTTGTGCTTGAGAAAATTGAGTATACTCCTGCAATAATTTATTATAGACATTTCTTTGTTTGTCTTAGAAATATTATTAAAATGACAGAACGGGATGAAATGAAATAGTACAGCAATTACACAGTTTAAAACTTTTCAATAATAGAGAAGCATTCAACTACATCTTTCATTACCACCCTCTGTGTTGTATATAACATTTTAAGATTAACAACAGGCAGGGTTTTGCTTGTTTCTTTGTTTATAGGGAATTCAGACCAAGAGAGGTTTTCCCCATCTCTGGAGAATATTGTAAAAAGAAAGTTATCTTTCTTGGATGGCAAGGACATTTGCAAGGTCATTCCAAGACTATCCGCACCCTTCACCCTCCTCCCACAATAAACCTACTCTAGTTCCTCAGCGATGAATATTTTTATTCAAAATAAAGAGTACATTATCTTTTTATCTCACCTAGTGAAAGAAAAAGTGATAATGATATAGTCTTATCTTCTGGAATGCTAAGTACAACAAGGGTTTAAGTTTCAACACTAAAATGGAACTCAGAGTTGGGAAAAAAGTCATCATTTGTGGTTTCCCAGAAATTAATGTTCTGAATTGCATCGCCTCCTAATGGCCTCACAGAGTTACCACAATTTCCAGTAGCTCACTTCTCAATTCAATTCAATTCACTTTTGTTCAATTCAATTTCACAAGATTTCATTGAATACTTTTTGAACGGAGTGAATACTCTGACACTGCAGATTGCAAAGTACAAGAAACTCCCATCTTTGCCTCAAATGAACTAATTTTATGAACCAATGATTTTAATTACTAGTTGTAGTACTTTTATAAAAAAAAGTTCTGTTCTTTTAAATAATAACAAAATAATACTACATTCCAATACAAATAGTTGGATAACCCTCCTGCCTAAAGATGAGAGTGCAACCAATCCTGAGCTAGTGTTTGGCAGACAGAATCACTGTGAGAATCACTGTGATAAGATACTGAAGTCTAAATACAAAGTATTTGGGGTGCTTGAATGTAGTGGGACACATGGTCCAGTGAATAACTTCTAGGAATTTTGGACTGGAAATGAATTAGCTTTGGATGGATGTCAGAACACTACTTTCTAGTCCTCACTCTGATACCAATTGTGTAATCACAAATGAGTTATCCAAACATCCCTTGTCAGACTTCTCAGTTATAAAATGAGAGAAGAGATCCAAATAACCCCTTGGGCTCCTTCTTGTACTGAATTTCTACAATTCTAGTTTTTGAACTTCCATGGGTTGAAATCCAACTAGTATTCTGGCACACATTGACAGGCTTCAAATAATCTTTGAGTCTCCAACTTATTTGTCAAGTTCACAGTTGAACTCAGATATGTAGTGTATTTTCCATTATAAAAATCTCTTTAATTAATTTTCAACAATATTTAAAAATGCAAAGTAAAACATATATAAGATAGATTTATAGTTATACATGAAATACATGTGTAATAGACACAAAATGATATAACTACTCATAATTTGTTTTTTTAAATCAGCAATAATAACTTAAAACTAAAGATGTTTAGTTAAACATAGAAAGTTACTCAGTATAAAAAGAAAGAAAGAAAGAGGAAAGAAAAGGGGGTCAGTCAGGAAGGAGAGAGAGAAAGGAAGGCAGAAGGTAAGAAGGAGAATGAGATGGAAGGAAAAAAGAAAAGCAGATAAATGATTGAAAAAAGTAAAAGCATTTTAATAGCCATTTCAGATAACAGTGGATATTATTCCTAAGTATTACACAAAATTGAACAAGTAATTTCTTAAATCATTTGTAATGTAAAATCTGAAAATACATTATTTATCTTTCAGTACTGTCACATTTAAATCCCGTTGGTCTATTTGCACACTGAATGTGCAGTATGTGTATGTGTATGACACATATTACTTGGAAAATATTGGTTCACAAAGTTAAGGAGATCTCTTAGATCTTTTTTTTTTTTTTTTAAAGATTTTATTTATTTATTTGACAGAGAGAGATCACAAGTAGACAGAGAGGCAGGTAGAGAGAGAGAGAGGGAAGCAGGCTCGCTGCTGAGCAGAGAGCCCGATGCGGGACTTGATCCCAGGACCCTGAGATCATGACCTGAGCCGAAGGCAGCGGCTCAACCCACTGAGCCACCCAGGCGCCCCAGATCTTTATATTTTTTACTCTTTAGTATCTGAGTAGTATTTTACATATTTTACTTTCAGTATCATGTTTATTAATATCACTACCAAACTCATAAGACAAGTCTTGAAATATTGAGACACTGTCAAGCTTATGGTAACAGATGGGAAACTTCTAAAACTATGAGTTTTCTTTAAAAGCTTAAATTTGCTGTGGTTGTTGGTTGCTTTCTTTAACATTACATGACTACGTCATTCATTTTTGAGAAAATCTCTGCCAAATATGCAAATCTCAGTAACCTTGTTTTTTTCTGCTTTTTTTCCAAGTAAAAATGGTGTTCCTTTAAAAAAAAAAAAAAAAAGCTAGTTCAGCTCACAACTCAATTGAACAAAGTGTTTTTCTTCAAGAAAGCCATCCTACTTCAATGTGCAGAAATGCTTATGTGAACTTTCCATTTCATCACAAAAACTTAGATGTGTAAAGTTCAGATGTAAAACTTCAATAAAATGAAATAAATAAATTAATTAAATGACACTAATATTCACTGCTTCATTAGGGGTATATTAAAGTGAAATTGGATTTAAATAAACTAGAGTGGTAATGAAGAATACAGAATGAAGAATATAGCATATTTTGATTCCACTGTCTTGATTGGTACCAAAATACAAGGCGTTTTACCCACCCTTGCTTTTACACAATTAGCACAAATGTTAACACAGTGAAATAGGCAATTTGTCATAGAGTTATTATGAAAATAGTTTTGATCTCATCAAGCCCACTGAAAGGCTTTGGGGATTCTCCCCGCTCCAAGATATCAATGATCCATACATTTGGAACGATTCCTAAAGAGGAAGGACATACCTCTAAATGGGATCAACCACAAGATTCTACATTAAATAAATAAATAAGGCATCCCATTGGACTTTCTAATAGTAATTATCAACCACAGAGGTGTGATGCTGGAGGAATTCATCAGAACATGTCATCAGTGGTTGACCTACAAGCTGGACTCCAGCAATCAAAGGCTCCTCACCCGTTCTCTGCCCTTGGAATGTACACTCTGCTTACGGGTCCCACAGTGGGAGCTGTTCCAAGGAGGTAACCTGTAGAGACGAGGGTGGCTGTTGAGACCATCTGGACAGTATATGCGACTAAACCTAGTTAGACACCTATATAAATTTTTAAGATTCTGGTGGATAGATGTGGAGATTTACTCATCTTGTGGCCATTCAAGATTAGTCTCTAAGTAAGTTTTCTCACTTATTAATATTGCCACCTATCAGTCTAGAGTGGCCTGACTGTCCACACTCTCTCCTTGACCTCTGCATATGGGGCCAGATTGTGAACCAACACAAACTGAATTTTAAATAAAGTCGGTATTGTGGGTAACAGTTGGATTGAAAAATATCCCTAAATGATCCTCAGGTGTTGAGAATGTTTGTCCATAAAAAGAGAAAAAAGGAAAAAAAAGCTTGCCTCCTGTAGCAGATTTCATAATTTATTATCAAAGTATTAACTCTATTCTGCAAGGAGGATTATATATTCCTGCTCTGTTAATGTCAGCCTTAATTATGCTTTGTTTTAGTGACAGAAACATGAGCAGTGATGGGTGCTACTTCTGAAAGGAAAATTGAAAGAATGTTACCTAGCTTCACTGTTGTGTTCTTTGACTGCAAGGGAGCAGTTTCCCACTGTGAAGGGCTTTTAGATCCAACAAAGCCACATGATCATACAATGTGAGTGCAAACAGCATCTATTGTTGAAACCCATTTTATCGTTGCATAACCTAGCTGGAACAGCTACAACCTCTATGAAATATGATGGAGCAGTCATAAAAAATGCAGGCTAAGGTTGAGATGCTAGTATAACATAAGAGGATCTCTAAATTAGGTGGCAATAGGGGTGTTTGAGGTAAGGAAAAATGATGGAATGAAAATTTAATAGTTGGACTTAAGTTATCATTGAAAGCAATAATGGACAGAATTCATGTTGCTGAAAAAGGAAGCAGTTAGAAAACTAAATGAAAAATTATAGTTTATATTTATGAACTACTTACTAACTACCATGCCTGTGCTAACTCTTAACAGAGATTGTCACAAAATCCTCAAATAGTTTTAGGCTGTTTAACTGTTTTTATCATCATTCAACTCATGAGAAAAGAAGGCTTATAAAAATTAAAGTATTTCTTAGTTTGAACCAGATTTAATTCCAGACAATCTGATTTAGATCAAGAGCCTTATCTCTTCTTCACTCTGCCCCTTAAATGGGGTGTTCAGTTGTGTGTGTGTGTGTGACTCAACATCAATTTTCTCTGTACAGCAATTCCAGAAATTTCCTTTGGCATATGCCCCTTTCATTTTCATTCTTTTTTTTTTTTTTTTTTTTTTTGTATTGAGTGCATCAGCTCCACAGTTGTTGTTTTCAGTGTGGGCATATTTAAATTTGAGCAACGGAGAGTCGATCCATAGACATTTGTTTAGCAGTAAGAGCAAGAAACTCTTTTACCCACTATGATTTATGGACAACTACCTTATAGTTCTGAGGGGTGAGATCAGAACCAACATCTGAGAAGCCAGAAACAGAAAGAAAGAGAGTGAGAAAAACCAAGGCCAGGTCAGGTCCTTGCCTGAGACTTGAACCAAATCACACCTGAAGTCTGAATTTGTGAAACTCTAAATTCCTTTTTTGGGGGGCTTACTTTAATTTGGTTCAGCTTTTCTGATTTCTCTTTCATCTTAACCACTCCTTTACTAAGTCATTTTCTTATTGTTAATGTGTGTGTCTTTTTCATTTGGATGCTCTCTGACAGCAGAGGCCATCCCTACCTTGCTCTTCCCCACAGCCTCCCACAGGTGTTGGCTACAATAAATTCTCAATAAATGACTGAACAATTTCTCAGAGAGCCTAACTATTATGTCTTGCCTGATGTAACAATAATGAACACACATGTCTTTAATTCTACTTTTTGGTCATTTGCAAGAGTCACATTTATCTAATTTCTGATGATGGTAAAGGAATGATTCCTAATTTTTTGCTGAAATGACTCTAAATCTTTCAGAGGAATCTGAATCTTGGAAAGCAAAGTGTATGTGTGTGTGAAAGAAAGAGACAGTTTCAGTTTCCTTTCCATTAAAGTATTGCATGTGAGCATGACTACAGCAAAGGGTAAGACTCAACATTCACACTGTATGCCCAGCTGTTATGCCAAGGGCTGGGTTATAGTTGGTGCCTGGTTCTCATCACCAACTGCTCTCTGCACAACCAGGGTTGAACTGTCTCTACTGTACATCTGGATGAAACTGTACATCTGGATAAAATTTCAGTAAATGACATGGGGAAATTATTTGGCACTTTGTTTCCCATGTTTGTCTGAGAGGATTAAATTAAATTTTGCTGATTCATCATTAAGCAAACTACAGAAGATTTAGAACTCTTCTCCAGTAAAATCCTTTATCTTACATAGTTGCTTTCACCGGTAAATAATTTAGCTCAATTTTTATACTTTTTCCAGACTTTTGGAAGTCCCAGAATCATCTATGTTTAATGTTGGGAGCAACTTTGGTGATAACATAATTTAACATCTTTGTTTCGTTGACCTTGAAACAGAAAGGTTAAGTTATTTGCTCAAGGGTTACCCAGTGACTACATCAGAACTTGAACTTAGTTTCCAAAGTCTCAATCCAATTTTTTTTTTTTTTTAGATTTTATTTATTTGACAGACAGAGATCACAAGTAGGCAGAGAGGCAGGCAGAGAGAGAGAAGGAGGAAGCAGGCTCCCTGTTGAGCAGAGAGCCTGATGGGGAGCTCAATCCCAGGACCCTGGGATCATGACCTGAGCGAAAGGCAGAGGCTTAACCCACAGAGCAACCCAGGAGTCCCTTAATCCAAAAATTTTTGCACTTGACTTTTTACGTACCTTAGAGTTCAAATTAGAGTAGGAACAATATTTTCTTACATATTCTCTTTCACTTGGAATCAAGTCTCTTAACTTTTACAAAAGAATTAAAAAATAAATCTATCTGCTAATGGAAAATAATCTTTTTGAACTAACTGCAGGTTACTTTTCTATTATAGCTATTACTTTTGTTTTCTAATATTATCTTGTTTATTCCAGTTATGTTACTGAACACTCACTTTTCTAAAAAATAATAGTTTTTATTATATATTTCAGTTTTGTTTTCAGATGACTTACTTCCAAAAGTCCTAACTTTGAGGAATCTCAACATTGTCTTCCATTAACTTTTTATAAGACAAATTTTACATACTCTATAATTCAGTTTGTACCTTACCTTTTAGATTTGAAAGATCAATAACAATAGCTTAATATATGTACTGAATACAATAAAAATTAATAGAAAATCTACAGGAGAAACTCCTCTAACCAAAATGATTTACTTTTCCCAGAAAAACACAGACCTATGCCCAATTCACTCTGAATGTTCTGTAACCAGTTTAAAATTTGCCTGGGTACTTCTATTTCCATAAACTTAGTTAAATGTTTAACAAATAATTTGTGTTTGTTCCTAAACCTATATATTCTAGCTATACTTGTAATTATGATTATAATAAAACACTTTTTTGGTTGTGCACTATTTTGAAATTCTGGGTGTGCCTGTGTAATGGATAACTTTGGGATGTGCTCGCATGGCCACTTAAGGAAACCTAGTGATAAAACAGAACTGATTGAATGAAGAATATATCGAAAGATTTTGTGAGGTCTTAAATATTCTCTTAAGATCAATCATAACAGATCTTTTATCCATCGTAGTAGAATTTATTAATAGAAATTATTAACTCTATTAAGTAGAATAATATTTTTTCATATTTTATTTATTTATTTGAAGGAGAGAGAGAGAGAGCAAGAGAGAAGGAGTAGGGGAAGGAGCAGAGAGAGAGAGACAAGCAGACACCCTGCTGAGAGCAGAGCCCACCCCACCACACCAGATCCCACAGACTTGAGATCATGACCTGAGTCAAAATTAAGAGGCAAAGGCTCAAGTGACTGAGGCACCTATGTACCCACTAATGTAGACTCTATTAATACAAATTATTTTCATTTTCATCATGCAGCTAGTATGTTGAATTTATACTATTGAATGGGACACCTGGGTGGCTCAGTCAGTTAGACGTCTGCCTTTGGGTCAGGTCATGATCTCAGGGTCCTGGGATCAAGTGTCACATCAGGCTCCTTGCTTGACGAGGAGCCTGCTTGCCCTCTGCCTGCATTTCTTCTTGCTTGTGCTTTTTGTCTCTTGCTGACAAATAAATAATAAATAAAATCTTAAAAAAATGAAATTATACTATTGCAAGTTTGGTGTGCTTATTGTATTATTTCCCTAATACTGTAGGGAACTGAAGCTCTTCAAATAAATTCAGTTAATCTCTCTAACCTCCAATGTAGTTATCTCATAATTTGGGGGTGAGATAAATGTGTTTTTTGTTTTTATATAATGTTATAAATGTTATTCTTATAGTTTTCTAGGTTTAAAAAAAATTACAACTCTTGACATGAACAGACGTTTCTGCAAAGAAGACATCCAGATGGCCAACAGACACATGAAAAAGTGTTCCACATCACTGGGAATCAGGTAAATACAAATCAAAACCACAACGAAATACCACCTCACACCAGTCAGAATGGCTAAAATTAACAAGTCAGGAAATAACAGATGCTGGCGAGGATGCGGAGAAAGGGGAACCCTCCTGTACTGTTGGTGGGAATGCAAGCTGGTACAACCACTCTGGAAAACAGCATGGAGATTCCTCAAAAAGTTGAAAATAGAGCTACCCTATGACCCAGGAATTGCACTATTGGGTATTTACCCTAAAGATACAAATGTAGTGATCCGAAGGGGCACGGCAACCTGAATGTTTATAGCAGCAATGTCCACAATAGTCAAACTATCAAAGAACCTAGATGTCCATCAACAGATGAATGGATAAAGAAGATGTGGTATATATATACGATGGAATACTATGCAGCCATCAAAAGAAATGAAATCTTGCCATTTGTGACTATGTGGATGGAACTAGAGGGTATTATGCTTAGCGAAATAAGTCGATGAGAGAAAGACAATTATCATTATGATCTCCCTGATATGAGGAAGTTGAGAGGCAACGTGGGAGGTCTGGGGGGGTAGAAAAAGATTAAATGAAACAAGATGGTATCAGGAGGGAGACAAACCATAAGAGACTCTTAATCTCACAAAACAAACTGAGGGTTGCTGGGGGGAGGTGGCTAGGGAGAGGGTGGTGGGGTTATGGACGTTGGGGAAGGTATGTGCTATGAAGTGTGTAAACCTGGCGATTCACAGACCTGTACTTCTGGGGCTAATAATACATTATACGTTAATAAAAAAATAAAAAATTTAAAAAAAAATTACAGCTCTTTTTCTCTAACAAATTACAATCTCAACCTCTCTTGCCCATACTCATCTATTTACTTTGAACCAAATAATAGGCAGAGATACTTGATTCCAACCATACTTTTACTACAGAAAAAGTTTTTATAAATAACTAAATCCTACACCTTGAACAATACAAGTACAGCTATTTAAATAACAATATAATATAGCAATTAAAATGTGACTATAAATAAAGTTAGTGATTGGTACCATTTAGTCTCTTAACAGAACAGTTTAAAGATTTTTTTTTTTTTTTTTTTTTTTTTGACAGAGAGAGAGATCACAAGTAGGTAGAGAGAAAGGCAGAGGGGGAAGGGGGAAGCAGACACCCGGCTGAGCAGAGAGCGTGATGCAGCCTCCATCCCAGGATCCTAAGATCATGACCTGAGCCAAAGACAGAGGATCAACCCACTGAGCCAGCCAGGCACCCCAATAAAACTGTTTAGAAAAAGAATATTAAGGTCAGGGCACCTGGATCGCTCAGTTGGTTAAGCTTCTGCCTTCAGCTCATGTCACAATCCCAGAGTTCTTGGTTTGAGCTCCATGTCAGGCTCCAAGGAGCCTAACCCTCCCTCTCTTCCCCTCTTGTGCTCTCTCTCAGTATCTTTGCCACCATCTGTCTCTCTCTCTCAAATGAATAAATAAAATCTTAATTAAAAAAAGGAATATTAAGGTCAAGATTTTGAAGTCTGAGACCAAGTACATCAGGAAAACTTTTTCAGCCTCAGTTGTAAAATGGTAAATGGGTAAAGAAAATAAAATATATATATATATATGTATATATATATATATAGGTAAAATACTTAAAACAGTGTTTCATTTAGCCAAGAAACTTGATGATTGTTACTCTCTAGTTCTCCTTTCTCTAGGTTTCTCTAGAGTGTTTCAGTAATCTTTAACCTTTGCAATATCGACAGGTTTTTTAATGTTCATTTGGTGTTTGTGTCACAGAGATGCCACTGATGCTAACATTATAATAAGACAAACATTATAATCAGAAGACAGCAATAATGTTTCTTTGTTTTATTTGGCCTATAATAGTTCTGACTTCTTTTATGATTAGTTGGAAATAAAAAGCTACATTTGGTCCAATTTGATTTAAAACTTAATCCAACCCAATAATTTTAATAGTCCTCTAAGAAAATACTTGGTCTTTGGAAAACGAGATCTTGACTGTTTTTTCCACTTTCCCCATGCACTTGATATTCTCAAGGATGGTATTAAGTAAGTAGAGTTCAGAGACAGGGTCAACTGAGGACATTTATATCCATACAAAGAAAAAAAAAAAAAGAGAGAGTCTTTGGATTCATCCATCAGATACTTAGTCGGTTTCAGTCCCCTGCAGAGTGGGTGTTCTGTGTCTGCCACAGTATTTGGTTGGCTTGGTCTATTCTCTGGATCTTCTGCTGGAATTTGCTTCTGACATCTGGGGATGATGAATACAAAATGAAATTTTTCTCTACTTAACCAATGGCTCCCTACTTACTCAGCCTTAAATGTGTTGCAGACTTTACCATTCTTCCATATGGATCCTGGTTCAGGCACTCTACTCCACCATGGAAGGTTCTTGCCACATGGGAACTAAGATAAGCTTGGAAGCTAATTCCAGAATCTATTTCCCTATAGCTTCCCATAACTGTAATGCTACTCTTCAAGCTGGCACAAAGTCCTTCTCATAGCAATCTTTTCCAAGTGTCCCAAATGGAAAACTGGACGGGAGTTCCTTGTCCTCAATTTTCTAATCAAACTGACACATTCACTCCGGAAGGTCAAATCCAGAGAGAGATATTAGGACATCTACCTGACAGCTTCTTTGTCTGGTAGTTTTCCTGTAACAAGCAGATTCAGAGTGTCTGGTTATTTCTTCCTATCAGCTGTCTGGTTCACAGCCTTTGGATCTTGATTGGTTAAAATGGGAGGTAAAAAATTAAAAACTAATTTCTTCATCAGCAAAGCTAGACTTTGAAAGCTAGACTTCATAGCTGCAATATAATTTGAATATCGGTGTTTTATTTTCCTTTTACACTCCACTCTAATGTCTTAATTCCTTTGAAGCAGATGTGTCTAGGCTGACTAAGGAGAGGATCATATCATGAAAATGCACAAGATAACAACCTTTTAACTTTTTCTTTTTTCAAATATGATTTCTTTTACATAAACTATTGATATCTTTTCTATTTAAATTTATACTTAGGATATCAGAGCAAAATATCTAAGACTTCAGTGTTCAAAGTAGGTTATGTGATCTTATTCATAACATTTTGTTTCTATTTATTTCTATCAGTTAATGTATTATTTTTCACCAAATTAGGAGGAACACATATTCAAATACTCTTTGAAAATAATCTTTCCTTACAGATTTTTTAAACAGTGAAGAGCAAAATGATGGTTCTTATATTGCTGGTGAAAATGGTATCGCATTTTAAATTAATTTATAGAAATAAAAAGGTAATATTTTAAGTGGTGATTTGATTAGTCACCAACCTACATTTACTAATGTAGATAATGTATGAGCTTCCTTCTTTCTTTTTCTCTTTCTTTCTTTCTCTCTCTTTCCTTCCTTCCTTCTTTCCTTCCTTCCTTCTTTCTTTCTTCTTCCCTTTTTCTTTTCTTAATCCATTTTAGGCTGTCTCTATGGATTCCAGCATTCGTCCCAGTTTAATCTTATGTGGAAAGAAGTGATCAAAAAAGCATCCAGGATATGGTAAGCAGAATGCAGAATGAGGCATAGAGTCTTGCTGAGAGAATTTTACAATCTGTTATATGTGATTGAGTATCACATTTATTCCTAAACTACTTTCTACTATTATTACTTGCTATAAACTTTTTCCCAAAGTGCATATATTTAAAATTTATTTACATGTGTTTTCCTTAAACACTTGAGTCCTCTTACATTTAAGTTCCTGAAGTAATGCACTGATTTAATAGATAGAAATACTCATTTATTACAAAGGAACATGTTTTAGATCCTAAAAAAATTCATGGAATTTCTGGTACCATTCAAATAAAGGAGGTAAATTTCTAAAATAAATATGTGGGGAAACTCTTATCCAGAGGACTTTAGAGAGGTCATAACTATTTCATATTTTCTAATGCATATGATATATTTCTTCTTTGAAGATGCTTCCATTATATTTAATCTAAACTAATATACTTAATCTTTTCATGTCTTGTCCTTCTGAGTTGATTTCTCTTTCTTTCCATTGTTATCTATGAAATTTGATGAAGTGAAACTGAAATAAAAAATGATGACACCATTCAACATGGTCCTCACAGTTCTCCACATATGGAGATAAAAAGAATGTCATGAGACTAAAAAAAAAAAGTCATGTTTAAAAATGAAAAGTTAAATAAAAAAATGGCAAAATTTTAGAAAACCTTGTAATCCTAATTTGCCTTTTATTAAAGTTTAACTTTGATAATTTAAAATACTGGTTTTATATGTACACTATCTGCAACCTCATTATTTATAACGAGTGAATACATTTTATATATTTAATAAAGTATTAAAAAGTAGTGGTTATGGCTTAGCTTATCTTGGCAACTTAAAATAATATTATCATTACTTTTTTTGAATGAAGAAATGAGGTAAGATAATCAAAACAACTAAGAAAATTAGTGAACAAAATTTAATCAAAATGGTAAAACAAATAATTCCAAAATTAAATGAAATGTGGAATTTTATAATTGCTGGACAAAATCTAAGAAAATAAAACTCTGTGTTTTGGGTTTTTTTTTGTGTGTGTCTGAGCACATGGAAATACATGATTGATAGATTACTTTTATTGTTTTTATTTTCAAATTTCTAAAGACATATATTAAGTATTTTCCACAGAAAAGAACCATATGTGTTCTTTAAATATTGGCTAAGAGAACTCCCTTGGATAAAATAAATATTAACACTTGGCACAAAATGTAAGCTGTGATCATATTTTGCTCAAACTACTTCAGTATTTTAAATTAAAGGAGGAAAATTATAACTTCTAAATTTAATTTTTGGGTAAGTTAAGAGCAAATCAATAAATGAGTAACAAATGATTACTTGTCCCCATGCCCCATGAACTTAGTTTCTATTTAATGTCATACACTTGGAAGGAGCCTTACTAGAGTAAAATGAAGACTAACTTGGTCTTCTTTTCCACTAGAAAAATATTATGCCTCACCTCTACTCCAGAGGTCAGTATGCTTCCAGTCTAGGTAGGAATTCATTGAGTTCTGATATGATTGTGCCTTGTAAAATAATATAGATAAATAGAAAAAAATTTTGTACCAATGAAAGTATTCTATTGCATGTGAGTGTCATACACTTACGACTTATAACCCTCTCATACACACACACATAGAAACACTGAATTAAGGAGTAAATTAATTGATAGACACTTGGCACATGTAGCGTTCCTTTCCTGGATATTTTCTAACAAAATTCCCAACTCTTACCTTGCTTTACAAAATTCTGTTTTGAACTAAATGCTGTTCTGATTGTTAACCTCAAAAAAGTGGATAACTGAGCTATAAGCATTACACAATCGGTTCAAAGAATCAAGCGCATGAGAGAGTAGATGAAGGAGATCCATTTTAATGCTTCATTTTTTTGGGAAAACAATTCTGAAAAGACATATGGCAACATTAATATGTGAAAATATAAATAATAAGGGTAGCAGAAAATAGCTGGATAAAAATCTCTCAACTAGGCGGACTGTACTAACTTCAAATTGTGGCCACAACACTCAGACCCCAAACAACTCTTTCCCTAACCTCACTTTTGGCCAATGACTTTGATGAATATTTCAGTGAGATCATAAAGGCAACCAGACAGGAACCTCAAGCTCCCAACACCACATCGACCTTCCCATCAGCTATTCTTTATTTTTTTGCCCATCAACGAAGGTAAATTCTGCTTGAAGCAGATGTCTCCTGCTCTCACCTAGGCCACTCTATCTATCCCCTCCTTTACCGCTACTTTCTCTCCTAAATCATCAACTTTCCCTGGAATCATTCTCATCTGCATAGCAACATGCTGTTGTTTCTACAATCCTAAGAGAAACAAACTGAAAACAACTCTTTGCAACAATTTGCCCAATCTTCTGCCTCCTTTCTGTTCCCCTTCAGCACTATTCACGCAGAGTTATCTGCAGGCTTCTTGTTTTTTCTCTCGTAAGATTAGCAGCAGTTGTTTTTTTTGGTTGCAGGGCTGCCCAAAGCTGTATTTTTTTTGTCCCTTTAAAAATGTTTCTACTATCGGCTACTATGTGCCTTTCTCAAGCATGTATTAACTTTATACTGGATAAATGACAAAATTTTAAATGTCTCCATGTTGCTGGGTTCAACGGTTGGTTCTAGCTTTTACCTTGCTTTGATTTATATCTAGCATTTGATTAAACTGATCACTCTTTATTTTTAATATACTTTGTTTGTATATATATTTTTAAAGACATTTATTTGGGAGAGAGAACAAGAGTGTGTGCACATGCACATGGGCACAGAAGGCGGGAGGTGGACAGAGGGAGAGGGAGAAGACGAGAAGAACAGGCTGGCTTCATCTCTCAACCCTGAGATCACGACCAGAGCGGAAATCAAGTGTTGGCCACTTAACCAACTGATCCATCCAGGTACCCTCTATATTTGTTTATTAATGGCCAGATGTCATACTCTTGGATTTTCTCCATTCACTGAGGCTGGTCCTCCCGTCCTGTCCAGCTACATAATGCTGGAGGCCCCAAGCACAGTCTTTTTTTTAAATTTTTTTTATTTAATTTTTTTTAAGATTTTATTTGACAGAGATCACAAGTAGGTAGAGAGGCAGGCAGAGAGAGAGAGGAAGGGAAGCAGGCTCCCCGCTGAGCAGAGAGCCTGATGCGGGGCTCGATCCCAGGACCCTGAGATCATGACCTGAGCTGAAGGCAGAGGCTTTAACTCACTGAGCCACCCAGGTGCCCCCCAAGCACAGTCTTTAGAACTCTGCCCTATTGTTTCTTCTTGGATGATCTCAGAATTTTAAAAACCAATTATATACCAGAGGGTCTCACATTTATATTTCTAGTCCACACACATTTCCTGAATTTCGGATTCACATATTCAAGCCTTGCTTTAAATCTTCTCTTGGATGTTGAATTAATATTTTTTGAACTGAGCTTCTGACCTTGCCAACCACACCTACTCCAACCCCCTCGTCCCTGGAAAATTCAGCTTTTCACAATGGTGTGCATCTCAGTGGATAGCCTCTTCTTTTCATTTGCTCAAACTCTGGAATCATTTTTTACTTCTTTCTTTCTCTTACACTGTGTAATACATCTACAAAAATGATTGGCTTTACCAGCAATATTTATCTCATGAATAATCCCTTCTCAGTTTTTACTGCGGTGAACCTAGTCCAAGCCACCATTATTTCTCACTTGAATTTTTGCAGTTAGCAACCTAACAGGTTCCATTCTTACTGTTTCTCCTCAAAATAGCACCTAGAATTATCCTCATAGTATGTAAGTTAGAAAATATTTAGTTCTATCCTTCTATTTTTAAGTTGATCACAGAGTCTTATACCAAACTAAAATCTTACATAAATATTAAGAAGCCAAAGCTTATTTATTAATAGGAGAATAAGTATGATATGCTATATTATCACTGAAAATGCTTCTATGTTCATTCATGCAAATATGGAAAGTGCTTATGACAAATGTTTAAGTGAAAAAAATACTAATTACATGATTACAAGTGCATAAAACAATGATAAAATAACAAAGCCAAAAACAAGAATAATGATAAACTGCACAAACAGAAACTAGAAAAAATAGATCATATGTGTATGAGTTGTTTTCTTTGGGTAGTGATTTTTAAAAAATTTTTAAATGTTTCTGATGTGCTCTAATTTTTCTTTAGTGACATGAGTTATATTAATTATAGATAAGTCGATAGAGTTATGTAATAGTACAGCTTATATAGATTACTAAATTTAATTTAAGATTATGATAGATAGCTTCTGCATCCCAAATTATTACTTTTTTTTTTTTTTATCTTTTGGATGCAATGCCTGATTTTTAATGTGGTGGCCTACATTCATATGTCTCTATATTAACTTTTGTAGCTAACATGGAGGATTAACATGTATACATCTATTGAAATAAATATTCATAGAAATAATAATCTACATATTAGTAAAGATGTGTAAATAAGGAGACCCAAAGTGCAACTCTGTTCTCTCTGCTCACTAAACTAGTTTCTGACCATTTTTAAAAAATGGAATAAAATCGATAATTTCAAAAGATTTTGAATGATCCATTACCTTACATAATTGTTGATGTTTCTCCTTTCATAAATACTGAAATATTGAATGCTATGAAAAATTAATTTCAAACATTATATTATTATTAAATAAATGTTCTTCTTTTGATATTCAATATTACATATATTCATCTTAATATCCTTTCTTTCTTGACTTAATGGCCTAACTTGGCTTGCTTCACTTTCTCTACTCTGCTTCCAATTGACTTCATTTTTCTTTGTATAACATCCATTTTTCTGCCTATTTATGCCTCTAAGGGAACACTTGTCAGATTCCTCTACAAAGAGAATATACTCCTGTGACACTCAAATTGGCATTTTGGGCTGTTACTCTATTAGCTCATTTTTTTGTTCTTATTTGTCCTGTGTCATTTTGTAAAAACACCAGGATTCTTTAAAAAGACACATTTTCTGTGTGGTAGAAAATAAAAATTGTCTAATATTTGTAAATCTACTAAAAAGAAAATAAGTACTACTATTTGATTTTTGTAAAGGACAGAATCAGAATTTTTTTTTCCAAAATAAAAGTTGGAAAGATACCAGATAAAAGATGTTTTTGGGAAAATAATCTGTAAAATTATAACACATCTAAATTAGAAACAGGAAATACCTTTTAGTCTAGAGATATTTTTGTTTTATGATTTTTTTTTCTTTTGAGATCCTTTCTTTCCACGTGGATACACTCATTATCACCTTTAGTTTTTATCTGTCTGTGAAGGGATGCTTTTAGAATACTCACAGAACTTTGCAAAATAAACTAAATTGCTGCTGATTCTCTACCTTTATGGGAAAAAATGCACTTTGAAAACATGAATAAAAATTCTTGCTTAGTAAAATTACCTAATAGCTATAAAAGAGAGAAGGCATTTTAAAATACCTCCCATAAGGAATAGATCTATGGGTTCTAAGCAAAGTGCTGTAGCAGCATACCAAGCTTGATGACAAGTTCATAAAACAATAAACTATAATATTTTCCAATTATTAAATCAGTGCAGTGTGCTAGTGCATTTTTTTAAACTTTCAAACACATGTTCTTTAAGTTAAAGTGTTCCATTTTGTGTTTAAACTTCAATGTAAGAAGTCCATATTAAGGCTAAAGGTAAGTAACTCTCTCTGTTAAAAAAGGAAAGAGGATAGATTTTAAGGGAAGAGAATGAATCTAGGAAATACAGGGCCTAATTAAAAAAAAATCATTTTTCAGCCAAAGATTCAGTTAGTTTTTTCAGAAAACATCACTAAAGATGAAGAAAAGGGTGGAATTGAAAGCACAGAATTATATTTAATGGTACTCTCGTTTAAAGTTCTAAGTTTCTGAGAAATCTCAAAAAATAGATATCATAGATATAGATATCAATCCATAGACATCAATTGCTATTATATTATTTTACTGGTGTGAATCAATTTATTGATTCACAAAGAAAAAATAAATGGCATATAGAAAAGCAGTAATTATTTCTGTAGTCGGCTATTACTGATTTTAGAACTAAATTTGAAGCATTACACAGGTTAGGTATATGATTAGCACCTTGCAAAAGAATACCTGAGAGGTTACTAGACTTTTTTTTTTTCCTTCTTTCCATTCATTGACTCCTCTATTTTTCATTTGCTTGTAACATTAAATGATAAAAATCAAGTTGAGGGAAGAAGGAGTGAGAAAACTTAGAGCTAACATCTGTGTGTGGTGAGATTGTGAGTAGGTGGTCTACATGGTCATTTGACCTACCAAAGGGGCCAACGAAAGGAAAACAGTGTGTGAACCATTAATCTTTAGCTTGTTTACACAACTGTAATTTTGTATTGCTTGTTTACTGCCATTCTGATGACAGAAACAGTTCTTTCGTGACTTAGCAGCAAGCTCCCAGTCATCCTCCCTAAAAAACAGTTTGTGATAACAAATAATGGTAACATTTAATAAAAAATAGTTTCATATTTTCTAATATTTTAAGTAAGAATGATCTTTGACTATTTTCAAGCATTAACAAATTACTTCTACCAGGTAAGTATTACGGCTTTAGTGTTTACTTTTGTACAAAAACAACAACTTAAGTTTGAGGAAAATAATACGTTTCTGCAATTTAGTAGTAGGCATTTCTGGAGTGCCGGCTTTTCATCATAACAGACTATTAGCTTAATATATATTTTAAAGATCTTTTATATGCGTTTTATTTATTAGTGTTATATGATATTTGGTTATTATCTTCATACTATTTCGAATTAATATCTATCTCCTAGCGGGTTCTGTTTTAACGAGTGAGCACCCAGGCATCCCGGGCTCTGTTTAAAAAACTATAATTTGAGGGGCGCCTGGGTGGCTCAGTGGGTTAAAGCCTCTGCCTTCGGCTCAGGTCATGATCTCAGGGTCCTGGGATCGAGCCCCACATCGGGCTCTCTGCTCCGCGGAGAGCCTGCTTCCTCCTCTTTCTGCCTGCCTCTCTGCCTACTTGTGACCTCTCTCTCTGTCAAATAAATAAAATATTAAAAAAAAAAACCAAAACTATAATTTGATTAAGTTGTCCGACTTGTAAAGATCCTAGAATTTCTACATAATCAGTTATTATTGTGTAGTGTGAATAAAGTCCACAATAAATTGTGAAGTTTTCTCTTTTACCTATAAATATCTTCTTTCATTTAAAAATTTCATTGCCTTCAATGTACTAAACACAGTGCTGAGGTTGGAACATAAAACAAACCCAATCCTGAGACTCCCATAATTTGTAATTTAAGGTGGAGACTAGTTTGAAGCACCCAAATTATTCTATAATCAGTATGGCATACTCTGTTAAGAAGATAATTGAAAATGTTTAAAATTCTAAAAAAAACAATTCATTCCTAGATATTTATTCTGAAAATATTAATGTGCATAATTTAAAATGAATAGCAAGTTTGAATAAAGACTATAACACAAGAAAATAGGTAGTGAATACAGGAAAGATAGTTATCTGAATGCTTTATTTACTAACCATCAAGCAGCTACTTTGATTTAATACATGTTCCTGATTTGCTTAGTGGTTCTCAAATTTTTGTTCACCTCAAAAACTTGAGGACTGAAATATATATTTATAGTAATAAAGTGGCTCATTGAGATAGTGATTCTTATGATATAGGACCTTTATAGCAGAATCACATTGCTGAGTTTGGAGGAAGCATGTGTAACTTCTGTTTTTTTTTTTGTTTTTTTTTTTAATCCCATTTGGTGATTGATTTTGACATATCCTACCAATAGGCGGAAAAACTTTTCCCTTCTCTCTTCCTATCATTCCCTCCACTAACTAATGACAGTCTCATAATTTTAGAAAACCTTATATATATAGGAGAGATTTTAGAGTATTCACAGCCTATTAGAAGAGGTCTCTCAGTTGAGCTGAGAGTCAGGATTTACCAAGAACTTTATAATACCAACATCACAATCCATTTAAAGGATTCAAAATGTATAATCATTAATATTTGTTTGCCAAGAGTATTACTAGTATTTGTGATTTAAAAATACTTTTTCCCCTTAAATTAGACACCTTTATGAAGAAACAATCATAAACTGTAGTGCTAATCTGTTTTTTCAAATAGCTGCATTTACAACTACATACATATCTATATAAAGGATCTTGAGACAGTCTTAGATAAGCTTTCTTATTATTATTTTTTTATTAAAGCTTTCTTATTATTGATAAAAACTATAGGATTCACAAGAAAAAAAATCCTCAGAATTTCCAAAAACTCAATCAATATTTTGACAATGAAGAATAATATTTAAGAATAATATTTTTAAAAACATATTCTTTTTAGAAAAGATTTTATTTATTTATTTGACAGAAAGAGATCACAAGTAGGCAGAGAGGCAGGCAGAGAGAGAGGGGGAAGCAGGGTCCCTGCTGAGCGGAGAGCCTGATGCGGGGCTCGATCCCAGGACCCTGAGATCGTTACCTGGCCGAAGGCAGAGGCTTAACCCACTGAGCCACCCATGCGCCCCTTAAAATATAAATATCTTAAAAAATAAATAAGCTTTAAGAAATTGGTCAGTGTTACCTATAAGGCATAGTTTACTTTCTAGAAGTCAAATTTCCAGCTTACATAGGTTAAAAAAATAGATCACATTAGAACCAATTTGAATGCCATACATGGTATTCTACTTCCATGTACTCAAATGAATGGCACTAACGGAAGAGCTCTGCATAGAAGGGCGGAAGAAGTGAGGAAAAGAGAAAGAAATGGAATCTGAAACCTCTCTGTATCTTACAGAATTTCAGCGCCAATAAGCACAATGTTCTCATTCACATAAAGGCTAGAAGCTAGACTGACCCCCAAAGGATTCTCACTGAAAAAGAAGAGCTACTTGAAATAATAATTATTCCTTGACTTTAAAAGATCAACCTTTACTGCCAAGACATGAAATTATTACACATGCACGGAACAGCTGATGGAAATTGAATGAGGATGTCAACAACACTGATAACAGAAGGAAAGAACGGTGTGCAGAAAACTTCAAAGGGAAATAGAGGAATGCATGAGTATATGTGCTTGCCGTAAGCACTTCAGTATTATAATCATAATGTGTTCATTTCATTTTTGTTCTTTTATATTCCATTTCTATTCTTAGGTTTCCTTAGGACTGGAAGAAATGAAACAGCTTCTGTGAAGAAGAAAGCAGCTAATTTAAGTATCTAGAGTCATACAACAAAATCACACATGCTTCTTACATGTCAGTATTTTTTTTAACTCTTATTTTTCACACATTATTCTGCTACTATATTCATTTTGTTTATGAAAAGAATCATGTTTATCATTTTAAAATATCTGTTTGGTATTTATCCTGGTAAAGGACACTTCATTAATTTATTTATTATAACTGTAGTGACATTTAACCTGCCCAGACTTTTGTTTTCCCCACCCAATGGCCTGTAGCCCTATTTCCTCTGTATGTACCACAATAGCACTGGGCACATGGCCCAAGCTGGCCAGAAAGTACTATACTCTGGTTCACAGATAAGCATGTGTCCCATGCCCAGCCAGTTAGTGTAGTGTTGTCAATTAAAAATAGTTCTGGGATTGTATTTCCTGTATAGGATTTCCTCATAGGATGGACATTCCCTATGCCAGTGTAACCCTTACTTTGGTTATAGTTTAAATACAAATAAGCAGAAGACTCTGAAAAGAATAAAAATTTAAACATAAAAACCACAAACTTCTGTTTTCCAGTCATCATGTAAGAGGCTTGGAAGTTCTCATTCTAGCTTAATTAAGTAAAAAGCTGAAGAAATTCCTCTTAGATTCATCAGGGAAGTGAGGTCAAAGGGCAAACCATGGTCCCTTCAGCAAAGACACATGAATGGCAAAGAAGAACATGAAAGATACTCTACATAATTTTTTGTTTGGGAAATGCAAATTAAAACAATAAGAAGACACTACTACACAACTTTTAGAATGGCCAAAATCCAGAACACTGACAACACCAAACACTGGTGAAGTTGTAGAACAACAGAAGCTCTCATTCATTGCTGGCAGGAATGCAAAATGGTACAAATACTTTGGAAGGCAGTTTGGCAGTTTCTTACAAAAGTAAACGTACTCTTTCCATATAATTCAGCAATCATGTTCTTTGTTATTTATTCCAGTGATCTGAAAATTGATGTTCACACAAAAACCTACACATGGATGTTTATTGATAATTGTCATAACTTAAAGGCAACCAAGATGTCCTTCTTGGTCAGTGGATAAACTGTGGTATGTCCAAACAATGAAATATTATTTTGGACTAAAAAGAAATGAGATATCAAGCTATGAAATGACATGGAAGAATCATAAATACATATTACTAAGTGAAAGAAGCCAATCTGTAAAGGTTATGTACTGTCTGATTCCACCCTTATGACGTTCTTGAAAAGGCAAATTATGGAGACAGTGAAAAGATCTGTGGTTGCCAGGGATTAGGGAGAAAGGAAGGATGAATAAGCAAAACACAGATGATTTTTAGAGCAGTGACACTATTCTATGTGGATACACATTTTTATACATTTGTCAAAATTCATAGAATATACAGCACCAATTAGTTTAAATTAATTACCTTACTGTAAGCTATGGACTTTCGGTGATGATGTGTCAATGTAGGTTCATCAGTTGTAACAATTGTCCCACTCTGGTGGGGGATGTTGATAGATGGGGAGGCTGTGCATGTGTGGAGGGAGAGGGTATATGGATAATCTCTGTACATTCTCCTCAATTTTGCTATGAATCTAAAACTGTTCTAAAAAAGTATCTATATATAATGAATTTATAATGGAGAACCATTCCTTTGCTTGGAAAAAAAGGACTTTTCAGATATAAGTAAATGAAAAATTAGGGGTAAGACCATCCTGGATTATCTGGTTGAGACCTAATCCAATGACAAGTGTCTTTATAAGAGAGACACAAAGGGGGGTGCCTGGGTGGCTCAAAGGGTTAACCCTCTGCCTTCAGCTCAGGTCGTGGTCTCAGGGTCCTGGGATCAAGCCCCATGTCAGGCTCTCTGCTCAGCTGGGAGTCTGCTTCTTCCTCTCTCTGCCTTCCTCTCTGCCTACTTGTGATCTCTTTCTCTCTCTCTGTCAAATAAATAAAATGTAAAAAAAAAAAAAAAAAAAAAGGAGAAGAAAGAAAGAAAGACATTAGCATTTCCTCTTAGAGAATCACTTCATGTCCTGTGGCAGAGTGATTGGTTCCACCCTTAATGGACTAGGACCACATTTTTCTCTTAGTTATATTATGGTACTTCCTATGCTCTGCTATAATTCTTGTATTTATGTGTCTAGCTGCACTGGTTTTCAAGTAAGAGAAACCTAGCCTATTACCTGATGCATTTTACTGAATTTATGATTCTCAAATGAATAATTACTCAAGATTATACCTCTGTTAGATGAACATTCCCGTTATGAGGGAGATGAATGTACTTTTCATATAGCTAAAGTTTACAAATGCCACGATTTCTGTGAATGACTGAGGCAGTGGTAAGCAATTTGTTTTAAGATCGGGTGTGATTATGTATATTATTTGAAAAATTGTCAACTTTTATTGGAATTGCTTTTAAGTTGCTCTTAATGTCATCAGAGGGCCTGATACTGTATGTATCACCTATAATTCCTTTTCTAGAAGAGATTTACAGTTGCCATGGTGCTTGAATGGAATCCTGAATGCACCTGAACTGGTGCATTCATAAACTTGTTAATCAATTAGTAAAATTACAGTGCATGACATTGAAAGAAGTCTATATTATGTTGCTTTATTTCTAACTTCATCTTAAAACTCAGTAGAAATTATCAAGAAAAGTAGATGTACTGGAGTGAAGTGAGATTTCAGACTACTACTACTATTTCAGACTACTACTAGAAAATCTAGATACCTAGCGAAGACAAAAAAACACATCCTTGTTAGCTTTGAAGTAACAACTAAATTTGGGTAGCATTTTATGGCTTTCCACAGCCTGATTAAGAATGGTCATTATGCTCCCAAAACACAATGTGGCATTTAAGTATGAATAATAACTTTTTTCTTGCTTAAATGATGTTAGTTTACCAAGTATTTCCTGTCTTTATGTGCATTAAGCTATATCCCTAAAGACCTCTACTAAATTTAGACAGCACTATCCAGAAAAGATACCTTAGGAACCATATAAATATAGTCATGGCCCAATCTGAAGTTCAATGTGTGTTTCAATGACTTACTGCCTTTTTGTACTGAACTCTTTACTTTCCTGCAAACCCATATGTGTTGGGTCAAGATATAATAATTTAACCTCCTATTCTATATATTTTTGTTTCTGCTTCTCCTACTAGAATACTAACTCTATGAAAGTAAATTCTGTGATTCTTTTTCTTTTTTCTTTTTTTCACAAATTTCAGCCTATTGCCTTACTGCCTAAAACCAGGTCAGTGTTGAATAGACATCATTTGAGTGAATGAGTGAATGACTGAACAATTATATGCCCTGCCTAGAAATAAATTAGGTTAAGAGTTAATAGGATATTTTTTTACTCCCATATTCCTTTTGGGGTTTGAAATAAACAATTTGGGGAGCTTCATTTTAAGATATATAATGGACAATGATTAATATGAAATTGCTGGGGCTTCTTTCAGTGCTGTGGAAGTGTCCCATGCAAGCAAGTGTCTCTGAAGCTGCAGCTTCATTAACTCTATGGGATTTTGCTTCAGCACTCTGATAATGTACTATATTAATGGAGAAGCACTGGAGTCTTTTCTGTGGCTGGATTTACAATCTGATTTAGGTCAGTGTTACCTGAACGACTCTCTTTGGGCTGGACTGACCCAGACAGATGATATTACAGAGGGTTTGAGTGGTGTGCCTTGAAGGAACTGCTTCCATTAAACCCAGTCGGACTTAATTTGAAGAGGTATTTTAAAACTTTATGAGAATTATTGTCATTTTTAGGTAGATTTCTTTAGTTTTCTTGCACAAAATTAAAATTCATTTAATTAATTAAATACACTAATTATTAAAATCAGTCCTAGTCAACTTCATGTGTGAATAGATATACAGACATATAGATAGAATAAGAGTGAGGGATACATGCATAAATAAATGCAAAGTTAGAGTGAGCCTGGGGGATTTCAAATGTACTATATGTATCCCATTCCCTTCGTGGTGTGAATGTCTTATTTTTTTCTCCATCCTCACACAAAATGAGCTTACCTTCGTTTATTTCGGATTTGAACTCTAAGGCCTACCATGACATCTAGGAAATCTGGGTTTTCTCCAGGTGGTTTCATAGCGGTCCAGACAGCCCATCCCCCATTCTTAATTCCTGCCTTGTTTATGTCCAATTTAATGACCATCTGGCCTCTGTTACTGGCACGAGGGTGTTACAAATCTCAGCGGTCATTGGCGCGGGTTTTAGCCACAGCTACAGAGAAGAAGAGAGGACTGCAAAGGCTGGATTTGCTGCTACTCGTGCTGTTTATATCTGACCTGTCTCATAAAGCCTGACAAGTACATAATGGTTACTTCTGTTCGCGGCAGGTCTGGCTGCAGATCCTGTGGCGCCCCGGTCTCAGGCTTCCTATTGGCAGGCTCCTTCAGACTTCAGTTCTCCGGGATTTACTCATCACTCAGTAAACCGGTTCCTCTCAGAGATTAGCATATTGGATTTATTTCAGATTAACTTTGCCAATTCTAGAAAAGTGTGTTCTGAAACAGCAAGAATAAACTAAACAACAGGCTTAGTGGCCACTTAGGTCTAATATTTTAGGGTAAACTAAGACATATGCAAAATTTTTAACTCTCATGATATCTTCTCCAAATGTGTCCTTTTTTGCTAGCCCTTCAGTGAGGAGAGTAGCATATAAATCGGTTTTTGCAATTTGAAAAATTAGCAATGTGTAATTTGCAACGTGAAAATAACCCTTTATACAGTCTTCACATACATATTCCAGTATCTGGGTAAAAACACATTTCAAAATTGAACATGCATTCATGGGGGTGCCTGGGTGGCTCCATCAGTTAGGTGTCTGCCTTCTGCTCAGATCATGATCTCAAGTTCCTGGGATGGAGCTGTGCTTAAGGGTCCCTGTTCAGTGGGGAGCCTCCTTTTCCCTCTCTCTGCCAGTCACCCCCTTCCCTGCCACACCACCCAGCATCCTTCACCCCTACTGTGCTTTTGTTCTCTTTCAAATAAATAAAATCTTTTAAAAAGCAACAAACATTCACTCATGTTTCTAATCTTTTATCCATTGCTCTGAACTTGAGTTTTCATAAGTCATTTGGCATTTAGAACTTGATCTGACCTTTTCTCTTGGCTAGGTTTTTGTTTCTTTTGCTGTTTTGTTTTTCTTTGTTTCCACTGTTAATTACAGATAGATAGGAACAATGTCTCTTTTAGATTTGCATATTGGTGTCTTACACAATTTATGTGTTATGAATAAAAATGAATTATATCAAAATGTGAATCTGCTCTGGAGGTTTAGCTTCTCAATGGGAAAACTTTTCTATTATTTGTATAAGTCACTTACAAATAAGATGATGTAGTGTGAAGCAATCTAGATTTTATTTATTAATTTATTTTTTTTAGAAAGGGAGAGAGAGAGAATCTTAAGCAGGCTCCATGCTGGGATGTGGGGTTCAATCTCACCGCCCTGAGATCATGACCTGAGCTGAAATCAAGAGTCACTTAACTAAGTGAGCCACCCAGATGCTTCTAGAAGCATCCTAGATTTTAAATCAAACTTTAGCAAAGAAAAAAGGTGAACCTGGAGTGTTTGTAGTGTCAAAAAAGGGCTAGGGGAGCCTGGATAGCTCAGTGGTTTAGGCCTCTGCCTTCGGCTCAGGTCATGGTCTCGGGGGTCCTAGGATCTAGCCCCGAATCAGGCTCTCTGCTCAGCAGGGAGCCTGCTTCCCCTGTCTCTTCTGCCTGCCTCTCTGCCTACTTGTGATCTCTGTCAAATACATAAATAAAAAATCTTTTAAAAAAAGGCTAAAAAAAAAAATGGGTAAACCCCTAGAAGTCTTCTTAAATGGGCTCCTGGGGACTAAATAAAGAAAGCAATAATAATGGATTTAATTCATTGAATGAAATAACAAATGAGGAGTCAATACAAATATGAGAAAATTAATGGGTATATTGAAAGCTTGATGAGGAATGGGTTATTTATCATCTCAAACTACCTTCTCAAAGGGTGCCTGGGTGACTCAGCAGGTTAAATCTCTGCCTTTGGCTCAAGTCATGATCCCAGGGTCCTGGGATTGAGCCCCACATTGGACTCTCTGCTTAGCAGGGAGCGTGCTTCCCCCTTCTCTCTGCCTGCCTCTCTGCCTACTTGTGATCTCTCTCTGCCAAGTAAATAAAATCTTAAAACAACAACAACAACAAAAAAAAACCCAAAAAACCTACCTCCTCATAAAGCCTATATTAATTACAGAGTGTATCATCACTTAACAGAAAAGCTGGACTAACATTTCCTAATTCAAATGATCAAAATAAACATCATCAGTAATGGGACAGATTGAAATTGTCATTTTACAAGATGCAATGAGAAAAACACAACATCATTGTGTGATATTACTACTCTAAATCCATAACCTAAATCTAATTAGACTCAAATTGGAATACATTATACAAAATAATTAGCTTACAATCTTCAGAATGCCAAGGCCATGAAAGTGAAGGAAAGACTAAGGAAATATTCCAGACAGAAGGAATATAAAGAGACAAGACAATTAAATGTAGTCAATGATTATATGCCAGATTTTTTGCTATACAAGTCACTATTAGGAAACTGAAGAAACTTGAATAGGATCTAAAGATTAAATTAAAGTAGTATACAAATGTTCAGTCCCTGATTTTGGTAGTGTGCTGTGGTTATATAGGATAATGGCTTTGTTTGTAGTAGTTATATACTAAAAGAATTTGAGGATGATGAGGTATCAGGTTGGCAACTTATTTTCAAAAATAATTTTGAACTTTTAAGTTTAGTAGAGGCTAGTAGCCGTTATAAAATTTTAAAAATTAAAAACTGAAAGAATGAGAATTACAGCCTTGTTCGAAATTGCACTGTAATTTGTTTAGTCTCAACCTTCAAAGAAAAAAAAAAAACTCTGAGCAGCCTTCAAAATAATGATATGTTATTAATATTTTTTAATACCAAGGAAAACATTTTTAGGAAGTGGACATAAATTATGAGAGGGAGCTACTCATTTAATTAGGATGCCTATGGAATAATTAAATGTAAGAAGATGTAATTCCATGTATGGCATTATTTCTTTGGTGTGACTGTTGCTTCTGATTCTCATATGTTTTCATCTTTGCTGCCATTTTTATATACTGAAATGTACTTAGTGACACTTCAGATGCATATATTTCTCTGGAAAAAAAATATTAGGAGAGGCCCATAACATTTATGTTTATCGACCTCGGTAAAAACCTAGGCTATAATTGGAGAATAGAAAATCCATCTGTTTCACTGGAGTGTAATAGATTTCGACTCCCAGACAGGGTAACTGAGTTATGCTTGGTATTGCTATGCATTAGTACCTGCTTGTTCTTTCTCCCTTTTTATTAGGTAATCCTTTCAAAACAGTCTCCCCAGTGTGAATTGTAGGCATTCTATAAAAACATGATCTACTCACTTAGTTGTAGACTATCACATTTTTTTGAGTAAGACAATGAAAAATATGTTACTCATTAAATGTTAATATATTTCCTTATTAAATCATGTAAGTTGAGCTCTAAAATTTTGTATTGGGTCTAATTATTTGGTTTAAGACCTTGCATTGATTAACATATTGAAGTATTGAATTATTACCTCATCATTTTTGTTCTTAATTAACTTTTTGCTCAATTTCAGCCTTCTGTGGAAGAGAATGTTTCATGTTTGAAGATACAGTAATCACTTTACATAGTAATTACTAGCTTCTTTTTTTTTTTTTAAAGATTTTATTTATTTATTTGACAGAGAGAGAAATCACAAGTAGGCAGAGAGGCAGGCAGAGAGAGAGGAGGTAGCAGGCTCCCTGCAGAGCAGAGAGCCCGATGCGGGGCTCGATCCCAGGACCCTGAGATCATGACCTGAGCCAAAGGCAGCGGCTTAATCCACTGAGCCACCCAGGCGCCCCAGTAATTACTAGCTTCTTAATGTGATCTAAGTGTAGCACACAGTTTTCAGAGAAGATTATACTTTTACTCATTCATGAAGAGAGAGAATACCCTAATACCATGACAACTAATGATTAAAATGACCAAATCAGAAAAAGATATGATAACCATCCACAAAAGGGCAGTCGGATTGTCAAACTAATTTCACAGTTCACCCTGTCCAAGCAGAGCCAAGGGAGAGTAAGCTCTCCATGAGCTGCTAAGGTCAAAGATGTAACAACAGAGAAGTATTGCCAGTAACTATAGATGTTGGGAGAAGGCCCACATCAAACTGATTCCTCCCAGCATGCTAGACAGGTCACTTGCCAGTAGACCGTTCAGTATAAATGGGCTCAATTATTCTAGACCAAACTAGTAGAAATTTTTTCTGTTAACGATGCACATGGACATTGATTCAGACAAACCCATATTAAATGTACATGTTGGCAACTAAAACACTTGAAGTAATGAGGCATGTTTTCCTGTACAATAATGATAATGTGAGCATATAATAGGGACCTTCATTCAAAGGTTCCAAAATGAAAGCAATTTTTTTCCTTTTCAATTTATAAGAAGTGATTATTTTTCCAAATATGGCATATTTGTCATAAGTCAGCTGCAGCAGAGCGATACTTCTACCACTTCAGAGTCTCTTCCTTGAATTGTTCACAATGCTCTGTACTATTTCCTTTGCTTATAATTGTCTCCTTATACTACATTTTTCCCATTTCTTCACTGTAATCTCAAATTTCAACCCAGGTGATGCCGTGCACATAGGATATACTTTCCTAAATAATCCATGTAATTCAGGAATATAGATTACACCTTCAATTTAGGGGTTAGGTATGGGAGCAAACAGTATTCATTTTTGTTTTAAAGAAGCATGGATTTTACTGGAGGATGAGTTATCAAAATAATATTTTGAGATTTTAATTCACGCTCTTCACAGATTTCCCCTTTCACTTTTCCTCATTTAAATAGATAGCTAGTGCACTAACAACTTCCTTGTCCAAAGGATAGTATATGGGGGGTTGTAAATTTCTAAAATGAATACTCTAAGCAGTAAATCACTATAGATGGTCTTGAGAAAAAACATAAGAGAAGATTATTTAAACCTATAGACTTCGCTACAGAAATTAGGTTTTGAGTGGAGCTTCCCAGGTACACATGGAAGGGAGTTCCTCCAAAATAGAAAAATCTCAGGAGCCAAAAAAGGCCAAGCTGGACTACAATCAATTTACCAAGGAGGTAGGAAGACTTTAGAGGGACATTGTTCTATGTTACAACTAGACAAAATATATTCGTGTCATAGAATGTGATGGTCAACTCATCAATGAGAAAGCAAGAGCCTAGAAACTTTTGGTTTTGTGATACAGATTGGACCACAGAATAAAGATGTCTGGCCTCTGGGCTGACCCAGAAGCATCAGGTAGTCATCACCCTTAAAGAAGTTTGATGGACAAGGGTAGTAAGCCTCTCTAAAATCTTGTGTAAACAAATGACCAAAGACTAGAGACACCATCCTATCTGCACATCCTGCCTCTCAACTAAGACATGACCCCAGAAATTAGCAGTGAAGAGGACTCCCCCAAAAAAGTACAGTGTTGTAGGAAGGGAGCTCATCAAGAAGACTGACATTTAGCTTTCTGACATCCCAGAGTTGAGAGTCTGAAATAAATTTGAGTAACATAAATAAAAAAAGGTTTTGGGCTGAGATTCAAACTTGAAAAAGCAACACAACAGGTGTACCTTAATCCATCCTTAAAAAAAAAAAAATCTCAGAAAACCTCTCCTTTTCTTCCACATAGAAAGACTATCCATTACATTTTCTGGTAAAGTGTTCCTTTGATCTACGTAGTCTCAAACAAATGCATTTCAGTTTGCGGTTTTTCTTCTCATTTGCAAAACTAATAGCCTGTTTAATTGATTTTACCACAAGGGAAAAATTTGCTCTAAGGGGGGAGACAAGTTTCCTCTTTCAACAAATAAAACCAAACCAAAATCTCCTTACTGCTTTGAAAAGAAATATTTTGATTTCTATTTTTCTCATGAAATTTTCAGACATGAGTCAAGATTCTTCAACACTCAAGCTCCAAAAGTAGATTTTCTTAGGTATGACGCTTAGGAATGGAAGCCTGATCCTAAAATGATGACAACAGAATTCCTTCTTGACTCTTTCATAGCTCTGTTCCTGGTCCATGTTCTCTGTGATATTCATAGTCTCTACCAAGCATTCAAAGAATGCTCCATCCAACTTTTCTTTACCAATGTCACCTTAATGAGCTTCCTCTTCACATCCCGGCCATGCTAAACACATTCAGATATGTCCTTGGAAGCCCTGTTTCCTTTACTTACATTATTCTACTTCTGTGCCTCCTGCTGCCTTCCCTCCTTTCCAAACCCACCACTATTGTCAGCATCTCTCCTTATTCCTTAAGGACCTACCCAAAGGTGTCATATGTAAGTGATGTAGCACTACCTTCTACACCTAAAACCAATTTTATCATATATGTTAACTAACAAAAATTTAAATTAAAAACTTGAAATAAAAAATAATAAAATAAAAACAACAAAGAAAGAGAACTTACCCAAGCCCTTTTTTATTTTCTCAGGAAAAATGTGTTGCCTTGTCTTCTGGACTTGTATCAAATTTTCCAGTGTCTGCATTATATAGCACTTACCAGAGTGACTATATGTGTCTGTCTATCTCAATAAATCATACACTTCTTAAAGAAAAGTACATGGTTTATTTTTCTTTAAATCTTCAAAGCTTTGCACAGTGCTTGGCATAAGTTAGGTGCTTAATGTTGATGAATGAACCAACAAAGCAACGTTATAATCCACTGTCCAATTGTTATTCTGAAGCAATTTTATTAGCTCAGGTCTTTGTGTATTTTAAAATTCCATGAGAAAAGTTACAGGCATATTCATCGTGCTGCATTAATAGAATCTATGTTTTTTTGAAGTTTTAGTGAAACACCTTTTATAAAAGGCACTAGGAATTTCATCCCATAGAGATATATAAATATTGTGTTTTCTGCCTTTTGACTAAAATGTAATATAAAAATGTGGCCGTAGTCATTGTGTATGGGATTATAAGGTAAGACTACCCCCCAAGATATTGAAACATTTATCTGGTGGTCCATTAGGTAATCTGACATTTTTAATGTGGAAAAAAATATTAGGAGAGGTCTGCCACCCTGGGAAACTGCCTGAAGAACAGGCTCCTTCATATTGTTGAAAATTTAATGGTTCTGAGCTGACAAAGTAGAGCATTAAGCAGTTTCCCCCCTAAACTCTTCTTGAAGTTGTAGTTTAGAATCATTCCTCATTCCCTGGAAAATGTCTGCTATAACAAGAAAAAGAAGAGAAGAGAATATTCTATGTCCTTTTCCTCCCTCTCTTTTCTTTTATTTTGCTGATGGAAATTGGTTAACTCAACTGACTAGCAGAGGGCATGGCTTATGTAACTTAGATTGCATTTAAATGATCAACATTAATGGACTGGGGAAAAAAACACACACACACATATGTGAAAGAGAAAAAAAGTGAACAGAGGGAAGCTGAATTTCTAGCCCTAAAAACTAGAAAGAGAGAGAGAGAGATTACAAGCAATAAGAGTATGCTGACTTAAGACAATGGAAATAGAAGAGACATTTTCCTCACAGAAGGGAGTGTACAGATGTTCTAAACAGTCAGATTTGATTTTTGTGTGCTAGGGAAAAAACTTTATTATAGAGTCTGGATTTCCAAGCTCTAGGAAGGGATGATTTAGGAGGTGAAACCAAACTCAGTCATCTCCCAAGTAAACACTCCAAGAGCTGCCAGCATCTATGGTTAATGAGGTGGACTTGGAACCATGCCCTTAATTAGCTTGACCCTGTGAAACCCAGTTTCTCAAACATTTTAAACCCATGACCTCTAAAGATTTCTTGTTCTCTATAAGACACCAACCAAGAAGATCCTCTCATTTTTCTTTATGTACTTCAAATTATTAAAAACAAATTAATGTCTTATGGACACTTTTTCAAATATACTTGGCCTATTGGTGATTTTGACATGTATCCTTAGAGAATTTTTGCCATGTGCTGTTCTCCCCGTAGCAAAAGGGGGGTTAAAACTGAGAGCTGCTTAGTTTGTAGCATAGGGTAGACTATGTGGTCTGGCATATGTTATTCTATGTTCTTCATGATCAGATTTGCATCATGAGTTCTCTTGGAGGATTTCAGTCACATCAAACATCCAGAAGGCTGAGGGAAGTGTTTTTTGTTTTGTTTTAAGATTTTATTTATTATTTGACAGAGGGAGACACAGTGAGAGAGGAAACACAAGCAGGGGGAGTGGCAGAGGGAGAAGCAGTCTTCCCACTGAGCACGGTGCCCGATGAGATGCTGGGCTTGATCAGAGGATGCTGGGATCATGACCTAAACTGAAGGCAGATGCTTAATGACTGAGCCACCCAGCGCCCCCAGAGGGAAAGTTTTAAACTTCCTCTCATATTTGTTTATGACTTGTACATTACTTATATGTATTTTTCAAGCATTTTCATTGAAATTTTAACAAGCAAATTTATTATTTTTGTCATCTTATCTGTAATGGGAGAGAGTGCCTCTATCTACTATGGGACATAATTACAGTTTTCATTTTGTAGCTCAGTGGATTTGGAGGAATGCTTACTTCTTTTTCCATCAGAATGTGGTATTACCAAAAATAGGATTGAGTGTGGTACAAACTAGTTTCTCTATTATTATTAGAAAAGTATATGAAATTCAAGACAAGAAAATTTAATTTGTATACTTGGGAAATAGCTGAGAATAGTTTTTATTTTTCTATTTTTAAAATTTTCTTTTTAAACCACACTTTAGGTTTTGGCGTACATACTATTGAAATATTCATTGGGACATATAACACTTTTGTTTAAAAAATAACTGATTTCAATGAGACACACCCAATGAGGGGTTTGGTTACAAATTTTTAAAATTGAATTAGATTTACTGAGTGCTTCACAAACTTTCTGTACATGACTAGGACAATTTGGACAAGACTTGTGCTGCTTGATTATTTGAAGTAGAAGCCAAAGAACTTCATGGATTCAAACGGATCCAACTGGAAAACAGATACAGTCCGGCGTGTCTACAAATGTTTAGTTTTGCAACCAAGAGTAAGAGCTGTGAGTTGATGTAATTAAGTGAAACAGAAAAAAATCAAAGGAGAAATTATTTAAAATCTCAACTTATTTCAAATTTTGGACATTTATAAGATAAGAAACAATTTTAAAATTTGTTTCTATGTTGGCATTAAATAGGATCATCTGATCTAACTCTGTAGATATTTGAGGACACACATTCTGAAAGTATATATTTGCTACTATCCAATATATGATAATTCAGGCATTTCCTAAGTGTATAATCACACTTTGGATAATACCAAAACACTTGTATGATTTTAATTTGCATTGAGTCCCTGCCCTGACATATGTCAGAGACCAGGAAGTATCTTTTGACTTTTCTTGGGATAAGATTTCGAAGTGTGTAAAAATTATTTGGGGGAATTATTAAAATATTTGTTATATATTAACATATTTTATATGTTAATATTATGATTATTATGTTACAATTATATTAACATATAAAATATTTTAATATTTTATTACAATTATATGTATTATAATTATATTATACTTGTTAATATAACAATTATAATATTATATACATGTTAGTACTATATATTAACATATTTCTTCACTCTGCCTTCAAAAATTCTGATTCAAAATTTCTAGAGTAGGACAGAGAATTTTGCATTTTTAACTACTAGCCCAAGACATTCTGATGGAGGTGATCGTTTGAGTACATTTTGAAAAGTTTAGTTTTTAGAGGAATTCTAGCACCTTATGCTTGTAGCTAATGTGAGAACCACATCTAATGTACCATGCATGACTGATGGTAGTGCAATAATGAAATGGTTTACTTTGTAAAAAGTCAAATATCTACCAAGAAGCTATTGCCTGATTGCTGTTAAAAAAAAAAATCAATCAAACAAACAAAAAACAGTTTTGTCTTCCTACAGAACAACTTTTTGAAGAAGTGAGCACAAGATTGAAAAAAAAAATCACAGCTTTGTCATAGCCTTAAGCTAAGATGAAGAATATCATGTAGTAGACGTACATTTGTTTCAATGTTTCTCCTGCTCTTTCATATACCTAGTTCTATGTGTCTAATTCCTTTTGCTATCAATTCAGTTCTTTAGTGGTAAGTCAAGCATTTAACAGCTAATCAGTCAACTGCCAATCACATAGACTCTAGAACCAGACAGAATGTATAGAATCAAGTCAAAAACAGAAAGTTTGTCCTACTGTCTGCCAGCCAGAGAGAACCCTTTGGTATCTCAACAATGTCAGCCACCTAAGTTTGAGAGTTTTGTTGGTTGTCCTTGTTTTGTTTCCCATGAATCAATATTTTCATTTCTTTGTCAAAATGAATTTCACTCACAAATTATGCTCTTCCAATAATACATGTGCATTTGGATAGATATATTCTTACAATAAATGAACAAAAGAAACCTAATTTAAAAAGGTGCTCTACTTCTCAAAATTTCTAGTACTGTGGTCGACTGATTGTAAGACAATGTTAGGATAAATGATATTGTTAGGTTTTTCTCCAGGAATTTTTATTTACTGAAAAAATTTTATTATGACCATTTTATTCCAGAAACTCTTTTAGAGATGTAAATGTAACTATTGACAATTTTGTATAAACGATTTTGTATAAATACAGTTTTGTATTAAACAAAAATACAACCTGCATTTACCTTGTTGACTGGGGCATTATTTTAGCAGTTATCAGTTTTGGGGGGCAGGGAAAGAATGAAAATCAGTGTTATACCAGTTGCTACAGAGACAAAGAAAGTCAAGAAGATATTTTAAGTATGACTATCCTTAGAGTATAAGGTATGCTCAGGTCCCTTTATATTCCCCATCTATAGTCTACATATGAATTAGCCAATATTACACACTGGTGAGCTTTAAAGACATGTATCTCCTTCCATAGCACAATGTTCCAACCCTCTTTCCCTTTAAAAATGCAGTAGAAAATCCTGACATACCAGAGGGCAGAAAATATAGTCATGCAAAATATGACATGATGCCATGCAAAACTAGGTATTTGTTTGTGAAACATAAGTCACAGTTCTTTTTGTTCTTTTACATGGTAAATATCTTCCTTATTTTCTCAGGGTGAAAACAAAAACAATGAACTATGTAACCTCTTTTCATCCTCTATGAAAAAATCTATTATATCAGAATGTGTTTCCAACATGTAGACATCATATGCACACACAATAAGGGATGGATTTAAGTGTCATAATGAAGAGGACCACGGCACTATCCTGCCTTCTATAGAATAAGGAGGGTGTAAGTGTTATCATCAGGAAAGAATGGTGGAATTAACTACATATGAAAATTATCTCTACGCCTCTTCTATCATCAATCAAGTTTTTTATTTATATCAGATTTTCTGTCAGTGAAAAAAATTAGTTGCTTTAATAAGAGATATCATTAATAATTAAGGGGATGAGAAAATATTAGGGCCAAAAGAATATGTTGCATACATTATAGTAGAATGTGTACTCAGATAGATAATTGGTAGAAGTATTTAAAAAATTCAGAAAATTGTTCACAGGGGCACCTGGGTGGCTCAGTGGGTTAAGCCTGTACCCTTGGCTCAGGTCATGATCTCAGGGTCCTGGGATCTCAGCAGGGAGCCTGATTCCCACTCTCTCTCTGCCTGCCTCTCTGCCTACTTGTGATCTCTGTCTGTCAAAAAAATAAATAAAATCTTAAAAAAAAAGAAAATTGTTCACAGATCCTAAATTGTAAACAAAAAAGGAACATCGTTTTCTTAAACCTCAGAAGTCAGTTAGCATAGTAGCTATTATTTTTCAAAATCCATAACTCCAAACTAGCTCATCTCACCTTCTCATATCTGTTGCAATACCAGTCTATAACCAGGCTATGACCTAAGGAGATTAATCCATAACTCCAAACTAGCTCATCTCACCTTCTCATATCTGTTGCAATACCAGTCTATAACCAGGCTATGACCTAAGGAGATTTTAAGTCATCTATGGGTTGAAATATGAGTAATAATTTTCTAGGTGAGGACATGTCTCTAACCAAGAGGAATTGCTTTGCTGTAGTAATGATAGGTAGTTGATTTATTTGCTACCAACTAATATATAGTTAGTACATTTAGGAGTAGAAAGATTTATTTTTCCTTCAGGTTCTTCAGAACTCTTCTCCCCCACTCCCGGTCCTCTCCAACACATGTACATAAGTTGAGTCATTTTCTTCCCGATCTCGGGTTGTTTAACCCACTAATAAGCTCTCTTAGAAGTCTTAGAGATTTTAATACTAACTAAATGATATTGATATCCTCTAATTAAGCCCTTCTGAGCTTTGAGAGACCTAGAGATCATTTGTTGTATTCATTTACCAATCCTGGGAAATCATATGGTTTCAATTTTCTGTTAAGGATTTTTTCATTTCAAAGACATATAACCATGTAAGATTTATATTTATATTAAATGCTATTTTTCTTAATTAATATTAAAAGGACTATCTTTATCTTAATTTCCAAGATGATTCTCTGTGTCTTTTTACATTATTATTAGCTTGGATTCTGGAGTCAGACTGACTGGATTGGAATCCCAGATCTGTGTCATCTTTTTTAACTGTGTAATCATGGGGAAATTTCTTATACCCTTATGCCTCAGTTTCTTCTTTCATGAAAATGCAGGTAAGAATAATTTGACACAGTATATTGTAAAAATATTTTGACAGATTAATTAGTCAAAATATCTGATGCTTTTAGAAGAGTGCCTAGTATCTAATTATTCTTTTACAGAGTGATAGTATTGCTCACCTCATTTCTTTACAAAAGTAAAACTTTAAAATCTTTATGTCATCTTTGCATTTCCAGGACTTACAAAAACAGAAGATTGATATTTAGTATTTGTCACTATAAAGTCAATTTTATCATTTAGTTACACATTTAATACAAAGTCATTAGAATTAGAATGCCTTTATAAAATCATGTATTTATTTATTTATTTATTTATTTATTTATTTGACAGAGAGAGAGATAGTGAGAGGGAACACAAGCAGAGGGAGTGGGAGAGGGAAAAGCAGGCTTCCAGCTGAGCAGGAGCCGGATGCAGGGGCTTGATCCCAGGACTCTGGGATCATGACCTGACCCTAAGGCAGATGCTTAAAGACTGAGCCACCCAGGCTCCCCTGCAATCTTAAATATTAATTCACCTATTTCAGAAATATTTAATTTTTCTTTTGGCAGTAAAATATCGGTATAAGAAAAAACATTTATCAGTAGGAATGCCAAATTCTGACTTTAAAAAACTAACAAGCCAAACATTTGTGGTTCAACTTAGTGTTCATTGGTTTAAATACTACTGTGATTTTAAGATGTGCCCAAGACAACAGTTCATCCTTTAAGTGTTGAGTAGTTTTAAAATGTGTAATGTAAGACTTTGTCTGCAGGTTTATATAACCAGAGAGCTGATTATGAAATCCAGAAAGCTCAGAAGATCTATCGGGCAGTTCCATGGAAATTCCTCTTGAAAATAAATCAGAAACCCATAGGAAGGAACTAGTAGAGGTCGGTCATTCTTTGATTGTTTTTAGATTATGTCCAACTTGAATCATTTATTGAATAACATAGTTTATAAAATGTATCAAGCTGCTCTTCCAAGTTTGAGTAAAACTTACTCATTTCAGATACCTCTATACAGAATATGTGGAAGGAATATCAATATCAATGCATCTAGAAACAAATGTGCCCTTTTGGCTCAGTGGTATTCATACTAATATGGCTATTTTTCTCAATACGAGTGAAAACTTTTCAGACTCACTCCCACATCAATAATATTATATAACATTATCGATCGGACAGTATAGTAGCAGCTTTGCAAGCCTTGTATGGAATCCTTACAACAAGCCATGAGATACATACTATTATCTCTATGTAAAGGATGATAACACTGAAGATCAAAAAGTTAAATAGTTTGTCTATATCTGCATAGCAAATTAAGGGAGAGAATAGTGACTTGAACAAAAACTTGTCTGGGTCAACAACTCAAGTTCTTTTGCAAATTATATTCCAAGCTCAGCTTCAAAATGGTTCTTAAAATTACACTAGATGCATACTGTAAGATTTTTTTCATCTTCAGTTAAATATTAACATCTCCCAAATATCACGCTTTTCCTTTAGAAATAAAAAAATACTCTCTTTCCCATTGCCTTATAAATTAATATAATAATAATACTTATATATTGAATGTATACTATAAGCCAACTATTCTGATTGACTGTTTCAAACATTATACTTAATCTTTGTAACAGCACTGTCAAGTATCATTATCTCAATTTAATACATGAAGAAAATATGGCTTTGGGTGGTTAAGTAAATTACAGAATTGGTGAATGGTAATAGATTTGAACTACACTAATCAACTCCAAATTCCATGTTTTCAAACATTCTTGAAAACATCTGGAAAAATGAAAATGAAAAGGGAGATGTGTAAGGAAAAAATGATGAGGTAGTCTGTAGACAAGTAAGTGAAACTAGAAGGTCTAAAATCCATATTTTAAAATTTATTTCAAATAGCACCCAAAGACCATAAGCAGGAATGAAGAAAAGAAAATTTTTAATTAATATAACAATGAAAAATAAAAATTTGAAGTTGCATAGACAACTAAACTAAAACAAGAGAACAAGGGAGGAAAACCGAACTACTGGAATCTCTCAGTAGGAGTAGTAAGTTTGAAAATTAAGATGTGGGATGGACAATATGAGAACAAGGAGGGTTTAATATGGAACATACAGACTTTCCACATGAAGGTAACCAAGATGCTAGAAAAGCCCAGGGCAGCCATGAGGAGATCCTGGTGCAAACCAAGACAAAAAGGAAGAAAGAAAGAGAGAGAACATGTCAGTGGTTTCATGTTTCTTTTGGCAACAAGAAGCTTCAGAATTACATCTGTTTTTCCATTTCCCTTTACTTCTAGTGCTGCTGGATTTGAAACTCCAAACCTCCAGTAAATTCTATCCTATGCCTTGGTAATCCTGCCTAGAAAAGTGAGGGTATGATTATTTGAAAATAAAGTCATTCTATCCTGTTCTCCAAAATGGAGAAATTGTGTTGTTAGGATTTCATCATTTGGAATAGTACAGTTTGTCACCTCCTTCTCATTCAAAGTCGGTGAAGGAGAAATGGAGATTCAGGAGCCAAAGGCAACAACATTGACTTAACTGCAAGAAACATTTCAGCTGAAATTGGTTATTTCTCTGTGTGTATATATTTGCACCTGGGAGTCTTAGGTGATAAATTTGGCAAGTAGAACTATGACTTCTAGAGAAAATCCTGGGGCCCTACTTCACAGCACAAAATGGGCACTGAGACAGTAACACCTGCATTTTGGTCTTTATATGAATATCTCTGGGTCAAGAACAGCATTTTTGGCCATAGCCTTTTCGACATTCTCTTGGATGGCTGTGAAAATCTTGTGCAGAGCATGTATTCCACCCCAGAAGTCAAAATAAATTTGAAAGACCTTCCCTTATGAACTTTATTTATTTAAAGCAACTAGTGCTCTCTACCTTTGTGACTTTTAGCAAGTCACTCTCCATGGTCCTCTCTGTTTTCAGTCTATAGGTATGTTGTCTAAGGCAAGACCATTTCTAAATTTGCTTCAAGTTTTGGTTATTACATGTACTTATAATAATGTGGATGAAATTAATGGTGAGGGAATAGACATTAAGCACATTTTTAATAACTGCACTGTTTGAATGATATATGTGTTTCAACCTTTTACAGACTAGGCTCATGCCAGTTGGGTGTTAAATAATTGATCATGTTAAATTCTTAACATGACAACCAAAAGAACATGTTGTTAAGGACATGCTTGTATTACTGCTACCGAATCCAGGATGCCTCCAATCCTGGCTTCACACTTTGCTGCGGGACTTGGAGACCCAAGCGTTGCTCCCCCTTGTTCTTTTCTTTCTCAGTAACTGCTGCCCCAGAGGATAAAGGGGCATGATGCTTACCACGTTTAAATGTTTAATGGCACTCTGGAGTTTCCTCGCAATTTACACCTTAGAAAGCACGGCACTTAGTCTCTTTGGTTAGGTTTATTCCTAGGTATCTTATAGTTTTGGGTACAATTGTAAATGGGATTGACTCCTTAATTTCTCTTTCTTCAGTCTTGTTGTTGGTGTACAGAAATGCAACTGATTTCTGTGCATTGATTTTATATCCTGACACTTTACTGAATTCCTGTACAAGTTCTAGCAGTTTTGGAGTGGAGTCTTTTGGGTTTTCCACATATAGTATCATATCATCTGCGAAGAGTGATAGTTTGACTTCTTCTTTACCAATTTGGATGCCTTTAATTTCTTTTTGTTGTCTGATTGCTGAGGCTAGGACTTCTAGTACTATGTTGAATAGCAGTGGTGATAATGGACATCCCTGCCGTGTTCCTGACCTTAACGGAAAAGCTTTCAGTTTTTCTCCATTGAGAATGATATTTGCGGTGGGTTTTTCATAGATGGCTTTGATAATATTGAGGTATGTGCCCTCTATCCCCACACTTTGAAGAGTTTTGATCAGGAAGGGATGCTGTACTTTGTCAAATGCTTTTTCAGCATCTATTGAGAGTATCATATGGTTCTTGTTCTTTCTTTTATTAATGTGTTCTATCACATTGATTGATTTGCGGATGTTGAACCAACCCTGCAGCCCTGGAATAAATCCCACTTGATCGTGGTGAATAATCCTTTTAATGTACTGTTGAATCCTATTGGCTAGTATTTTGGTGAGAATTTTTGCGTCTGTGTTCATCAAGGATATTGGTCTGTAGTTCTCTTTTTTGGTGGGATCCTTGTCTGGTTTTGGGATCAAGGTGATGCTGGCCTCATAAAATGAGTTTGGAAGTTTTCCTTCCGTTTCTATTTTTTGGAACAGTTTCAGGAGAATAGGAATGAGTTCTTCTTTAAATGTTTGGTAGAATTCCCCTGGGAAGCCGTCTGGCCCTGGGCTTTTGTTTGTTTGGAGATTTTTGATGACTGTTTCAATCTCCTTACTGGTTATGGGCCTGTTCAGGTTTTCGATTTCTTCCTGGTTCAGTTGTGGTAGTTTATATGTCTCTAGGAATGCATCCATTTCTTCCAGATTGTCCAATTTGTTGGCGTAGAGTTGCTCATAGTATGTTCTTATAATTGTCTGTATTTCTTTGGTGTTAGTTGTGATCTCTCCTCTTTCATTCATGATTTTATTGATTTGGGTCCTTTCTCTTTTCTTTTTGATGAGTCTGGCCAGGGGTTTATCAATCTTATTGATTCTTTCAAAGAACCAGCTCCTAGTTTCATTGATTTTTTCTATTGTTTTTTTGGTTTCTATTTCATTGATTTCTGCTCTGATCTTTGTGATTTCTCTTCTCCTGCTGGGTTTAGGGTTTCTTTCTTGTTCTTTCTCCAGCTCCTTTACGTGTAGGGTTAGGTTGTGTACTTGAGACCTTTCTTGTATCTATACACAGAAAATTATAAAGTACTCATGAAAGAAATTGAGGAAGACACAAAAAAATGGAAAAATGTTCCATGCTCCTGGATTGGAAGAATAAATATTGTGAAAATGTCTATGCTACCTAAAGCAATCTACACATTTAATGCAATCCCTATCAAAATACCATCCATTTTTTTCAAAGAAATGGAACAAATAATCCTAAAATTTATATGGAACCAGAAAAGACCTCGAATAGCCAAAGGAATATTGAAGAACAAAGTCAAAGTTGGTGGCATCACAATTCCGGACTTCAAGCTCTATTACAAAGCTGTCATCATCAAGACAGCATGGTACTGGCACAAAAACAGACACATAGACCAGTGGAACAGAATAGAGAGCCCAGAAATCGACCCTCAACTCTATGGTCAACTCATCTTTGACAAAGCAGGAAAGAATGTCCAATGGAAAAAAGACAGCCTCTTCAATAAATGGTGCTGGGAAAATTGGACAGCCACATGCAGAAAAATGAAATTGGACCACTTCCTTACACCACACACGAAAATAGACTCCAAATGGATGAAGGACCTCAATGTGAGAAAGGAATCCATCAAAATCCTTGAGGAGAATGCAGGCAGCAACCTCTTCGACCTCAGCCGCAGCAACATCTTCCTAGGAACAACGGCAAAGGCAAGGGAAGCAAGGGCAAAAATGAACTATTGGGATTTCATCAAGATCAAAAGCTTTTGCACAGCAAAGGAAACAGTTAACAAAACCAAAAGACAGCTGACAGAATGGGAGAAGATATTTGCAAACGACATATCAGATAAAGGGCTAGTATCCAAAATCTATAAGGAACTTAGCAAACTCAACACCCAAAGAACAAACAATCCAATCAAGAAATGGGCAGAGGACATGAACAGACATTTCTGCAAAGAAGACATCCAGATGGCCAACAGACACATGAAAAAGTGCTCCACGTCACTCGGCATCAGGGAAATACAAATCAAAACCACAATGAGATATCACCTCACACCAGTCAGAATGGCTAAAATTAACAAGTCAGGAAATGACAGATGCTGGCGAGGATGTGGAGAAAGGGGAACCCTCCTCCACTGTTGGTGGGAATGCAAGCTGGTGCAACCACTCTGGAAAACAGCATGGAGGTTCCTCAAAATGTTGAAAATAGAACTACCCTATGACCCAGCAATTGCACTACTGGGTATTTACCCTAAAGATACAAACATAGTGATCCGAAGGGGCACGTGTACCCGAATGTTTATAGCAGCAATGTCTACAATAGCCAGACTATGGAAAGAACCTAGATGTCCATCAACAGATGAATGGATCAAGAAGATGTGGTATATATACACAATGGAATACTATGCAGCCATCAAAAGAAATGAAATCTTGCCATTTGCGACGACGTGGATGGAACTAGAGCGTATCATGCTTAGTGAAATAAGTCAATCGGAGAAAGACAACTATCATATGATCTCCCTGATATGAGGACATGGAGAAGCAACATGGGGGGGTAGGGGGATAGGAGAAGAATACATGAAACAAGATGGGATTGGGAGGGAGACAAACCATAAATGACTCTTAATCTCACAAAACAAACTGGGGGTTGCTGGGGGGAGGTGGGATTGGGAGAGGGGGAGGGGGCTATGGACATTGGGGAGGGGAGGCGAACCATAAGAGACTATGGACTCTGAAAAACAACCTGAGGGTTTTGAAGGGTCAGGGGTGGGAGGTTGGGGGAACAGGTGGTGGGTGATGGGGAGGGCACGTTTTGCATGGAGCACTGGGTGTTGTGCAAAAAGAATGAATACTGTTACGCTGAAAAAAAATAAATAAAAAAAAAAAAATAAAAAAAAAATAAAAAATAAAAAAAAAAAAAAAAAAAAAAAAAAAAAAAAAAAAGAAAGCACGGCACTCTTGCAAATCTTAGAACTTACAAGTGTCCCTTTCCCCACAGGAGCCACTAATCTCACAGGAAGGGAAGAGGGGTGGAATCTCACAGTTCAGAGATTTACAAGTCTGTGCTGAAGTTTGGGGTGTAAATTGCTGGGAAACCCAAGAGTATATTTAAATATTTAAGGCTAAGGGACACCTAGGTGTTCCTCTGTTTGAAACCTAATTAGATTGGGAGTTAGAAGGGGAGTAGGAAGATGTCTGGCCTGATCCCAAGATCTAAACCATCTACCCAGAGAAAAGGGAGAGAGTTGATTGAGCTGCCCAAGTCCCATTTTCTATCAAATGTTTCAATTAAAGAGTGAGAAGATTCTCAGAGCCGGTATAGGTTCTACATTGTATGGATAATTGGTAAGAACGTGTGCCTTGCTTCCAGAATTCCAAGATTGTCAGTATGTAAGTGCCAGTGATTGCAGCTTCCATAAATTTTATAGGGGACTATATAATTTATCATATATTGAGACACTATTGAGAATAAATGGGGGTTGCGTTAATTTCTATGTTGGGACATCAAGTATTAAGCTAGTAAAATTTATGACAGTATAAGAAGCTTGAACTGGGGCTGCCCAATGAAAACTGGAAAATAATAAGAATCCCCTATTAGATCACCCTTAGGTAGAAACATAAAGAATATTTATTAGTTAGTTTTCTTTTTTCTAAGACAATGATTATTAGGTATTTTAGGATCTCATATTCAATATATATGACACACTTACATTTTATAACATAATGATCTATGGCTTCAAAATTCCCCATCTTTGCTATTTTTTAACTGGGAATATCTTACTGGGCATTTCCAAGTAAGCTCCTTCCCTTTAAACTTAGTGTTAACCTGATGCCACTGGAGGATTGTTCTGTCCTACAACCCAGTCAGAGAAACTAAGTTCAGTGTCCTCAGACAAAGGTTTCAGTTCCACAGTATTCCACAGTCTAACAATTAAGAGCATCTGGAAGCAGAAGGCCTTAGGTTTGAATCCCATCTTTGTTACTTAAGAACTGTGTGATCTGTGCAAATTATACTGTTTCTTCATCTATAAAACTTAGATAAAAATAACATCATCTACCTCTGAGGACTGTTGTGAATGCCAAATGACTTAGAACAAATAAAATGCTAAGCATTGTGCCTGTCTCAAGTTAATGTTCAATGGAGGCAGTTATTAGTTGCTATGTTGCATTTGTTTAAAATGATATTTTAAAATCTTTATCAATATTATTCATAATTCTAGATGAAAAAGTAAGTACACTAATAAGCATAAAATGAAAAATGGCAGTGTTCTGCTGATATCTTGCTCATCCCTGTGTCATCCTCCCATAATACTTTATCATTTCTTCTGGTATGGAACTTCTAACTTTTAAATAATGTGCTTATACTTCTGTTTCTCAATCTGTCTAATTTGGACTTTATCTACCACCTGTTTCCAGTGTCAAAATTTACCTTATGATCTGTAGTTTCTAGATCCTGTAGCCCATATTTTCTGTGATTTTGAGGCATGAATTAGCTTGCTTCTCACTGGTATCTTCTGCTTCATATACTATATTGGTACCTGTTATTATCTATTTTCCAGTTTATGTAGTTTTACATCTTTCGAGTCACTTTACAGAGGTTCTAGGGACAGAACAGTATGTGTGTTCAATTCTACCACTTTTAACTGAGGATGCCTTTACTGATATAATTCATTATTCCTTCCTAATAGTTTTCACAATTGCACTGATAGTATGCTATAGGTCCTCATAAAAAATGGCATTCCTGGAGTGCCTGGGTGGCTCAGTTGACTTGAGCGTCTGCCTTCAGCTCAGGTCATGGTCCCAGGGATCTGGGATCAAGCCCCTCACTGGGCTCCCCCCTCAGCGGGGAGCCTGCTTCTCTCTCTCTCTGCCTATCGGTCCCCCTGCTTGCGCTGTGTCTCTCTCTCATTCTCCCTGTTAAATAAATAAATAAATTCTTTAAAGAATGATTTTAAAAAAACAAATAGAAATAGGGTCTTTGTAGATGTAATTAAGGAAAAAATTGAGACTAGAGGATGTTGGATTAGGGTGGGTCCTAAAACTAAAATTATAAAGTACTCATGAAAGAAATTGAGGAAGACACAAAAAAATGGAAAAATGTTCCATGCTCCTGGATTGGAAGAATAAATATTGTGAAAATGTCTATGCTACCTAGAGTTCCCTTATAAGAGAAAAAAAGGACACACAGAACACAAAGAAGGAGGCCAGGTGAAGACGAAATGCAGTTTTTATTTTTTTTAAAGACTTTATTTATTTGAGAGAGAGAGAGATCACAAGTAGGCAGAGAGGCAGGCAGAGAGAGAGGGGAGGAAGCAGACTTCCTGCTGAGCAGAGAGCCCGATTCAGGGCTCAATTCCAGGACTCTGGGATCATGACCTGAGCTGAAGGCAGAGGCTTTAACCCACTGAGCTACCCAGGCACCCCTGAAGTGCAGTTTTGAATGATGCTACTAGAAGCTAAGGGAGCCTGTACGGAGCCTCCTAGAGTAGAGGAAAAAAAAGAAAGAAAGAAAGAAAGAAAGAAAGAAAGAAAGAAAGAAAGAAAGAAAGAAAGAAAGAGGATTCTCTTCTAGAGCTATGAGGAGGAGAGTGGTCCTGTAGATACCTCAATTTTAGACTCCTAGCTTTAGAAATGTGAGAGAATAAACTTCTGTTTTTTTATGTCACCAAGTTTGTGGTTATTTTTTGTGGCAGCTCCAGGAATGTAATACAGTCTCTAATCTATAAAAATAACATTATGTCAAATACTACTCATTTCTCATTTGAACATTTTAACCTTCTCTCCACTAACTTTTCCTTTCCAGCAAATTCTCTGTGCTGTTTCCAATGACATCTTTGTTTCTTTGTTATCTGTTTTTTCTACCTTTCACTTTGACCAGGCTAAGTACATTTATGAAGTCCTCCACTTTTCCTTGAGGTTATTTAGAGCTGCCTTAGAGTAAGATGCTTATTCAAAATTAACCTCTATCTGGATTACCTCTCCTTTGAATTAACTGTGTTCTTTCCAGTAATAATACAACTCTTGAAGTCCTTGGATGTTTCAAGAAATCGATCCAGATGACTCATAAGTAGAGATGATATTTATATCTAGTGTAAACATGAACTTGTTTATCATATCATAAAAGTTGTATTTGACTTACTTTCACACATAAGACATATAGCTGTATATTTTTCTGTGCTAATGTCTTGTTACTTCATATTTTAGATTGCTAGTTGCTATAATACCTATATTGTAAATATCCAGAGTGAAATTATCAACTCATTGTTTAAAATTCCTAATGAGCTAATAATAAATCATATGATCATGTGTTTTACACATGCTAATAAAATGGAAAAGTACATATAATTTTTCAGATATATCTCAGTTTTGTTTTTGTATGTGGCACCAATGACACCAGAATAATTTAAGTAAGCAATTATTAATCATTTTAACAATAAAAGTGCTATACAAATAATACCTCAGAAATAACAACTTTTCTTTTTTTTAATCAACATTGATACACTCAACTTTTTAGCAGTTTCAGATTTACAGAAAAATTGAACAGCAAGTATAGAGTTCCCATATTACCTTCCTCTCCCCAAAGTTCCTCCTGTTATTAACATCTTACACTTGTTAAAACTGATGAACCAATATTGATACATTATTATTAACAAAATTTCATAGCTTAGGGTGTATTGCAAAGTTCTGGGTTCTTTTTTTTTTAAAATTCAATTAGCCAACATATAGTACATCATTTGTTTTTGATATAGTGTTCAGTAATTCATTAGTTGCATATAATACCCAGTGTGCATCACATCACATGCCCTCCTTAATGCCCATCATCTAGTTACTCCAACCCCACCAACCTCCCCTCTACCAACCCTCAGTTTGCTTCAGAGTCAAGACTCTCTTATGGTTTGCCTCCCTATCTGATTTCTCCCCATTCAGTTTTCTCTCTGTTCCCCTAGGATCCTCTGTGCTATTTCTTATATTCCAAATATGACTGAAATCATATGATAATTATCTTTCTCTGATTGACTTATTTCACTTAACATAATACTATGTTCCATCCAGGTCACTGTAAATGGTAGGTATTCATCCTTTCTGATGGCTGAGTAATATTCCATTGTATATATGAACCATGTCTTCTTTATCCATTCATCTCTTGAAAGACATCTCGACTCTTACCACAGTTTGGCTTCTACCATTTGGACATTAATTTTGTATCAACAAGCTCTTCTCTGGAAAATGCAAACAACTTTACAAGGAGTGAGGTATTGATAATCTTTTCCAGGTTAATGTGATTTAATTTGGTCAGCCCCCATTTTATTTTTTCAATGCACATTGATTAATTTCCTGCTATGCTCCAAGCATTTTAGGTGAATAAAAGGGATTGAGAATACCTTGGACAAGGTGTAGTATTGAAGTAGTACAGTTAGGACCTGCAACAACACATTGGCACATCCTAATATTTTGATCTCTGTATGGGAATTTTCCAATATCTTTAGATTTGTGACTGTGGTCATATGATAATTAAGATAAGTTAGGCTTATATAATTCTTTAAAACTTATTTTCCCCTTTCTTTTTGTTTAGAGAATTAAAAATGTTTTAATGTAATTTCATTTTGTAAATGGACAATCTATTGCTCAGGAAGATTGTCTACCTGATAAATTTTGGAGCCAAGTGTTCTTATGTTAATCGTGAATTCCATCTAAATTCTCCCATTTCTAAACTATCCCTCGGATTCTGAGACTAGGCATGTCCCTAGGCATAAAGAATAATTAACTTCCAGAGGATGTAGTTCAATAATTGCATTTAGTTAGTCTTGCCGTGTTGGCTTCTATTTGCTCCAAAATGAGCTTAATTCTCTGTTTTCTGGTTTTTTAGTGGTTTGCTTCCCATTCTTTACCTGGTAGTCTTTTGGTTCCTGGACTCCTGCCCCTCAAATTTTTATCTGAATACCTATTGCTTAACATTTAAAATGTCATCTTCTTGTGTGTGCACATCTCTTAATATATAAATTGATTTCTTGGTCTTTAGTTGCTTGTGATTGCTAACACTCTCAATGTCTGGATAGTTATGTTTGTCTTAAACACAAGTACTTTTGAATTGAAGCATTCTCACATTTCTTTTTTTTTTTTTTTTACTCTCTTTCCATGGATATTTCTCCTGGCATCCCTATTTATTCAACTTTAAAACTGGCCAGTCTCCATTTTCTCTAGCCTGAAACTTTTTGATGCAAGAACTGTTCTTATTTATCTTATATGTTCCTCCTCTGGTATAGTGCTTGACAAAAACTGATGCTTTAATTCACATTTATTTGTTTTTAAATTGTCGTAATAACAACATTAATCATAATAGCTAAAAGTTCCATACCACTTATATTTTGTCAATCATTGTTCTAAAATTTGAACAACACTATTCAGCCTATTTTCATTAAAAAAAAAACTGTATGAGTTAATTACTAGCTAGTTACTGGTACTATTTATATTTTACAAATAAGTAAACTAAGACACAGGGTGATTAAGTAAATTGCTTAAGGTCACAAAACTTAATAGTGAAAAAAAACAAAATTTGAGCCCCAGAAGTCTGGCTCCAGAGTCTGTGATCTTAATCACTTTGTAAATGAAGGGATGGATATTTACTTGTTAACCCCTCATTTAGTGCCAGGACTGTTTCCACATTCAATGGATACTCGTGCGCATGTGAGCAGATATATAACAGAAGTTGGGAAGAAGTACAGAAATGATGTCAGCCTAAGGGAAAAGTTCACCTGTCACAATATTTTGACTCGTGTTGTACTTGACTCTACCTCTCCCTTCTTCCTTCCTCTTGGTTCTCAAATCCTAGGATTCATCAGTCAAGTTATATATTTCTATAACACATGAGGTCTATATTAACCTAACCTAGAAATCTAATAATATTGTTTTAAGGGAAAATTAATTTTGAGTTCAAAACAAAAGCACTCATAATACATTTTTCAATATCACATGTTCTCAAGTTAAGGTCCTGACTGTATATACATGCACACATGCCCCAACACACACACAGACACACACACACACACACACGCACCCACACACACCCACACACACACTTATTTTGTTTCTTTTATATTAGGAGGCCCTTTGTTGCAATTTACAAATATAGTTTCCCTTTCCTAAAGAAAATTACTCCTATATAGATTCACTATAAAGTCTATAGCTAATAAACAGATCAATTACTGAGTGATTTAATGAAAGAGTAGCCTAACTAAAGTCCAGTGAGAACAAAGGAAGCAAAGCTGTTCAAAGTAAAAAGAGATCAGGAATGTCCTCTTCATAGACATTACTGAAGGTGATAAACAGAAATGTGAAATTTAGCCATATGGCAAAATATTGAGGACTTGCTTTTGCCATAGCAGAGTAATGAAACCACTTATATTGGGCTTCATCTACTGGGCTCAGAAGATTACATTGTTTTTCTTGATTCTTATGTTTTTGAATTTTGGTAATGATAATATTGGTGATAATTTCACTTTGATTTTTTTTTAATATTTTATTTATTTGACAGAGAGAAATCACAACTAGGCAGAGAGGCAGGCAGAGAGAGAGGAGGAAGCAGGCTCCCCGCGGAGCAGACAGCCCGATGTGGGGCTCGATCCCAGGACCCTGGGATCATGACCCGAGCCGAAGGCAGAGGCTTTAACCCACTGAGCCACCCAGGCGCCCCTCACTTTGATTTTTAAATCCTCAAGGTCAAACACAGTTTACTTATGTAGTCTTTGTCACAATTTAGAATCTGTTTATTTATAGTAATCTATAGTCAGGAGAACTGTATCAGAAAGATATTTGGTTGTTTTCTGTGTTCAGGTATTGTTCTAAAATGTGTATCAGGAATTCAAATTTGTTATGCATTTTTTATACTAACATAACCATCTGTAAGCGATATGTTTAAGGTTATACACCATTAAAATATACCACATCAAATACAAAAGCAGAAATCTTCAAAGATCTATAAATCAATTTTATAACTAGGCATTTGATAATGAAGAAAGGCCATTTGGGGAGAGAAAAAATGCAGAAGGGGAACAGTTCTTTCATGACTGTACAAAGACAAGAGGTCAGTCATTATCATGTGGTACCTATGTGGTACCTATTATGTCTACGTTGAAGGTAAAATGAGCAAAACTGCATAGTATCTTCCTTTGGAGTCAGACTGTCCACAGTCACATTCTGACTCTGTCATTTATTACATGCTATGCTATCAGCAAATAACTGTCTTTCTGCATCTTAACTTTTCTGAAAACTCAGAAATAGTAATTACCTCATAAGAAGTGTGAAGATTATTAAGACTTTCTTTCTAAAATGCATCGAACAAAGCTTGAGACAACTATGCAGTCCTTCATAGTGTTAGTTACGGGACAGTTTCTCTTAGAATTAGACATGAGAGAATAATTATAAGATACTTCTAATCCATTATTTAAAGATTCCAAAAACAAAAATCAACTCCACTTACATCTTAATTTTTTAAAGAATAACAGGTTACAGATGCCTGGGTGGCTCAGTGGTTAAGCCTCTGCCTTTGGCTCAGGTCATGATCTCAGGGTCCTGGGATCCAGCCCTGAATCATGGCTTTCTGCTCAGTCAGGGGCCTGCATCTCCCCCACCCCGGCCTGCCTCTCTGCCTACCTGGGATCTCTCTCTCTCTGTAAAAATAAATAAATAAATCTTTAAAAAAATTAATAGTGGATTAAAAACTAGAATTTTTGAATACCTTCAAATTACTATAATATCATTTGATTGAAAAGGCTTATTAGTATTTTAATACTATTTTATGAATTTATAAATTTTCTGTTTTTCTACTTTTTTGTTGTTATTTTATATGTATAAGAATAATGATATTTAGGTAAATGATAAAACGCAGATTTCTAAGTTTTTACAGTGCAAGTGGGCTTCAACTAATCGTGGAGAGATCATAGTGATCATAAGTGAGTTTCCGACTAATTCCATCACTGGAAATACGTACTACTGGTCAAAAGATACAGTGAGGTTGTTTGTTTTTTTAAGATTTTATTTTATTTTTTTAAAGATTTTTTTTTTATTTTTATTTTTTTTTTTTAAAGATTTTATTTATTTATTTGACAGAGAGAGATCACAAGTAGGCAGAGAGGCAGGCAGAGAGAGTGAGAGGGAAGCAGGCTCCCTTCAGAGCAGAGAGCCTGACGTGGGACTCGATCCCAGGACCCTGAGATCATGACCTGAGCCGAAGGCAGCGGCTTAAACCACTGAGCCACCCAGGTGCCCCTTAAGATTTTATTTTTAAGTAATCTCTACACTCAATGTGGAGCTCAAATACTCCACCCCAAGATCAAGAGTTGCATATTCTTTCAACTGAGCCAGGCAGGCACGCCAACATGTGCATCAGTCTTAAAAAGACCCAGTAATCCAAAAATACCAAATATATATATTCACACAAGTATTGGACTATATACTATATATTCATATTTAGCAGCTGAGAGCCAATGACATGATAAACATTTCCATGCATCAAGAAGTAAGTCCCTGAATTGCAAAGCTGTTATTGGATATGCCACTGGCCTGTTGAGCTCTAAGAATTAGAAGATGGGTTAACACGCAAGGTGGGGCTCCCAGAAAGCAAAGCACTAAGATTGCTCTCTGTGACATGGCTCTTACTATTCCCTCACAGCATTTCTTTTTTCTTTTTTGTTTGTTTTTAAAGATTTATTTATTTGTTTTGGAGAAAGAGGGAGAGAGAGAGTGCGAGCACAGGCATGGTGCGGTGACGGGACAGAGGGTGCTGGAGAGAATCTCAAGACCTCCAGATAATGGAGCCCTGCTCAGGGCTTGATCTCAGGACCCTAAGATCATGACCTGAGCCTAAACCAAGAGTGGGAGGCTTAAGTGATTTAGCTACCCAGGCACACCTCCCTTTCAGCATTTGAAGTGTAGAACTGGGAAGAAATAGATTCCTCTCCCTTTATTGTGAAAAGAGGATTAAAAAAAAATGGCCATTGACCTGCTGTTTGGGATATGGAATTATAATACCACAGCATCCTTACAGTAAGCTGCTGACCTAAGGAGCCAGGTACAGAAAACACCACCTTTTCTCAAGGACTGAGTTAAGTTGTCAGCTGACTCTGTGATTGGATCTCTGATATCCTGGATATCTTTATAAAACAGAAACTGTCAAACACTATTTTAATAACTGCCTCTTGTATGGACTAGAAGGAAGCAACTTCAAAGGTACAGAGTTGCTGAAGCGGGGAGAAAATAATAACTAAATAAAAATCAAAGGAAAGCAAGTGCATATACTACACACACTTGCCAATAACAACAAAACCAAAATCAAAATCCCCCAAACGTTCCCATTCAGGATATACTTATAGCCTGCACTCATTAGATCATCCAAGCAATTAAATAATAATAATACAATGTCAAATCAAACAACACAGGACACCTGGGTGGCTCAGTTGGCTTAGCCGCTGTCTTCGGCTCAGGTCATGATCCCAGTGTCCTGGGATCCAGTCCCACATCAGGCTTCTTGCTCAGCGGGGAGCCTGCTTCTCTCTCTGCCTCTGCCTGCCAGTCTGCTTGCTTGTGCTCTCTCTCTCTCTGACAAATAAATAAATAAAATATTTTAAAAAATCACACAACACAATACACATTTACTACAAAAGAAATTAGTGTTATAATCAGTCTGAGAATTTAATATAATTAGTGTTTGGATGCCCAAAAAAAGTCATACACTCAGCAAACATAAATAATATGTATGAAACAAAAAATAAGCAGTCATAAATAAAAAGGTAAATAAGTGAAAGAGTAAATTAAAAAACCAGAATTTTTTTGATAAAAATTGTTTACTGAATGGACAAGTCTGTAAATAGTATTAGCCTTGTGTGACCTACATACGAAAGCTACCTCTAAACCAGCATAAAGAAATTTTTATATATGCAACATCATACCTTGTTTCAGAATTGCCACCAGAGATATAAAAGATATTGAAATGAAAAAAATAACGTAGTCAATATTTGAAGGAATAACAAGATGGTTCCAGAATTGATAGTTTCCCAAGATATAAAATTTAAAGCAAGTTCCAAGCAGGAAAAAAATATATATATATAAGATTATATGATATATATGATATAATCTTTTATCTGGTCACATCAGAGTGAAACTGAAAAATAATGAAGATTAAAAGGTTAAATGGCAAAATTCATCATCAAAAATACACAACAGGCTCTCTGCCCTTCCCCGTTCAACAGCTGCATCTTCAGGTGCAGTGTCAGCTCTGTGCCCGACAGAATGGTGAAAGTTGGAGTGAAGGGATTTGGCCATATTGGGCGCCTGGTCACCAGGGCTGCTTTAACTCTGGCAAAGTGGATATTGTCACCATCAATGACCCTTTCATTGATCTCAACTATGTGGTCTACATGTTCCAGTATGATTCTATCCATGGCAAATTCCACGGCACAGTCAAGACTGAGAATGGGAAGCTTGTCATCAATGGAATGTCCATCTCCATCTTCCAGGAGCAAGATCCCGCCAACATCAAATGGTGCAATGCTAGTGCTGAGTATGTTGTGGAGTCCACTGGGGTCTTCACCACCATGGAGAAGGCTGGAGTTCACTTGAAGGGCAGGACCAAGAGGGTCATCATCTCTGCTCCTTCTGCTGACACCCCCATGTTCATGATGGGTGTGAACGATGAGAAGTATGACAACTCCCTCAAGACTGTCAGCAATGCCTCTTGTACCATCAACTGCTTGGCTCTTCTGGCCAAGGTCATCCATGACAACTTTGGCATCGTGGAGGGACTCATGACCACCAACCATGCCATCACTGCCACCCAGAAGACTGTGGACGGCCCCTCTGGGAAGCTGTGGCATGATGGCCGAGGGGCTGCCCAGAACATCATCCCTGCTTCCACTGGTGCAGCCAAGGCTGTAGGCAAAGTCATCCCTGAGCTGAACGGGAAGCTCACTGGCATAGCCTTCCATCCCCACCATCAATGTGTCTATTGTGGATCTGACCTGCTGCCTGGAGAAAGCTGCCAAATATGATGACATCAAGAAGGTGGTGAAGCAGGTACCAGAGGGCCCCCTCAAAGTCTTCTTGGGGTACACTGAGGACCAGGTTGTCTCCTGTGACTTTAAGAGTGACACCCACTCTTCTACCTTCGATGCAGGGGGCTGGCATTGCTCTCCATGACCACTTTGTCAAGCTCATTTCCTCTTATGACAATGAATTTGGCTACAGCAACCGGGTGGTGGACCTTATGGTCCACATGGCCTCCAAGGTGTAAGAGCCCCCTGGACCACCAGCCCCAGCCAGAGCCTCAGCTGCTGGGGAAATCCTTGTCCCAATTTATCCCCCAGAACACTGAGAATCTCCCAACCTCCACTGTTTTCATCCCAGACCCCTGAAGAAGGGGAAGGGCTTGGGGATCCCTACCTTGTCATGAACCATCAATAAAACATACTGTACCCAGCCTCCTCCTAAAAAAATACACAACATACTTTGTATCACCAATGATGGTATCTTCGAAGTACTGAGGGTAAATAATAGTCAACTTCAAGTTTAATATTTAGTGGACCTATCATTCAAGGTGAAAGCAAAATAAAGCTAGTTTTAGAGTACATGAAGATTTTAAAGCTTAAAACACACTATATGATTTTAAAATAATTTCTTTTAGGAGAAAGTAAAATCTGAGAATGTTATGAAAGAAATGCAAGAAAAAAGTAAATGATTACATATTGGTAAATCTTACTGTTTAATATCACAATTGTTATTATTGAGTTTGATTTTTAAAAAAGTAAAAAAAAACCCCAACACTTTAGAACATGTAAATAGATGAATCTGAGGACAGGGAATTTTGGAAATAAACATGCTATAAGTAATATACATTTGTTAGGTTACACTGGTTATGTTTAAAATGGTATTCAGGAGATTATAAAAATCAAATCTTTTACTTCAAAATTATCTGAAGGAAGTAAATGCAGAAACTTTCTTAATACAATAGAAGGCAGAGGGCACCTGTCTGGCTCAGTTGGTAGGGCATGTGACTCTTAATCTCAGGGCTTTAAATTCGAGCCCCATGCTGGGTGGAGAGATTACTTAAAAATGAACTCTTAAAAAAAAAAAAAAAAAGAAAAGAAAAGAAAGATTTGAAAGACGGGGCAACAATGGAAAAAAAAAATCGGTAATCAAAAATTAAACAAACAGGGACGCCTGGGTGGCTCAGTTGGTTAAGCGGCTGCCTTTGGCTCAGGTCATGATCCCAGCGTCCTTCGATCGAGTCCCACATCTGGCTCCGTGCTCGGCGGGGAGCCTGCTTCTCTCTCTGTCTCTGCCTGCCACTCTGTCTGCCTGTGCTCACTCTCGCTCTCTCTCTCTCTGACAAATAAATAAATAAAATCTTAAAAAAAAAAAATTAAACATAGTACTAAGTACAAATATATAAATAACGATAAATATTATTGATAATCTATAGAAATAGATTAACAGACTACTTGAAGAAACAAAAATATAGCTGAATACTTTAAAAACATTCTGTTTTAATCTTTTAATTTATAGGATGAGATGGGGGGGGAATAATGAAAATCCATGGAACACACAAAAGAAAACTGGTACAAAATTATAACATCAGAGACAAGATATAGTTAATGAAAAATGTGCTAATTTCAGCATATTAAACATTTAAGAATCAGCTAAGTGATCCTTAAACTAATTTTATAACATTAAATACATTTATTTGTAAATAAGAAATGCCAAATTATGATTACATGTATTTGTTGCTGGATTTTGGTCAGTTTATGATAAAATACATATATTTTTAAAATTTCCACTTTTAGTGAAAATGAATTTTGATTAGCCTTTTTTTTTTTTTTTTCAACTACATTTCATTTCCTGGATAATCAAGATAATTTTCAGGGATGTATTATGACTAGGGTGCTCATATAATTTATTATCCAAGCTGGAATGTCTTTGACAGTGAAAGCAAAAACTGTTAATTACACTGGGACAATTTGAACTATCCAAGATTTATTACCATCCTGTTTTTAACTCTCGTGGCTGGAATTTGGAGCACTTTTAATAACTTTAGAAATCCACTTTGTGGCTTGTTTACTAATTTTTTCAAATCATGCCATCTATTTCAAAGATCAGCCTTGGTTTAAACATTTTACATTTAGAAGTGTTGTCACTCTGTTTTACTTAGTATTTCTGACTTTTTTGTAGATGTTAGTTTTCTTGAACATCTTTGAAATTACTTCTTTTCAAGTCATTATCCACTTCTAAGATGAACTTCTCTTATATGCTTTTTTGGCTTTTTCATCTAGGATTAAAGATTACTGAGCTAATACGTAGAGTCTCATGAATAAATTTAATGTTGTACACTGGCCTAGTAAATGTGTTTGAAATTACAGATACTTCAGAGATGATCTTGAAAAGTCCTAACATGAACAATAATAATTTAAGTTCAGAGAGTTCCTTAATACCATGAAACTCACTTACAGCAGCAAATAATTAGTGAACTCTCACACCAGGGAAGTGGAAGCAAAAACTGTCATTTTGAGGAAAGTATTTTTTCACCTTGTAAAATTGCCAGGTGGCTTACTCCATTCCCCGCTTACATAAATGTTTAACAATTATATGTGGCTTTGAAGAAGTATTGTCTTTAAACTTTGTATTTTTACTAGTTGTTAAGCTTGCAGAATGTGAAAATACACTGCTTAGGTGACTTCGCGAATTTGCTATCACTGATGTCCCCATGTACAGGGAGACAGTCTCATCTACCTGGTTCCCTCTGAAGGGTGAAATTTCCAAAGCTCCTCAGAGATTGTCCATTCTGAGCTCTCTTGGGGGAGTTGCATTAACTGATCTCCTGGACTTTGTGAGGCGGCCAATTCAAAAATCATTCCTTAGATCAAAGGTTTTAGAACCTTTTGTTTTCCTTTGAAAATTTAATCCTCTCTTCAGATGGGATCTACATGTAACTTTTTGATGTTTTCCTTATTTTCAGTCGTGCTCAGGTTTATCAAGCCGGGCTGCCTTAGATCTTTACTGTGTTGGCTTGCAAGAACGAGTGCCCCATTTGAGCGAAATACTGAAATACTGCTAGTACTTTATTTGTCTTTGCACAACAGTTAGGATTCTGAACTATAGTTTAGATCGTGTCATTTCCCCTTTCCAAAATTTTTCTGACTTCCCAGAAATAATTGCAAATTTTTCAGAAAAGCGAAAAGCCTGCAATCTGGCAGCAATCTCTCTTTTCTCTCTCATTTCCTGCCCATCTTCCAACACTGCCACCACACACTATCAACCAAACATGTTATAGACAAAGTTATAAACTTTGCAAAGAGTACTCAGATTTATTTACCTGTGTAATCTCTCTTTGAGGAAATAGTCCAGATGCTGTCTCATTGCGTCTTCTGTGAGTTTCCAGTAACTTAGGACCTCTTATTTTCAAGAAGTTATGATTTGTTCTAAATTACAAATGATTAGGTATGAGAGTTTCTTCTCTTCCCATTCATTCTGGGGAATTAGAAAGATTATGTAGAATAGGGACAAATTATTTTATTATATTATTATTATATTATAACTGTATTAGCCTCTTATTACTATGTCATGGTTTATCTTAATAATTCTTAATCAGATCTCAATCCCTGATTCAACTGAAGGACACAAGATGCCATTTCCAGCTTTGAGGCCAGTAAAAATATCTAAAGACTCCTTCACACTCTACCAGGCACCCGCCTAGGAGTGCTGACTCCACACAGCTGTATTCTGGTCACTGTCCTCTGCTTGCCTCTTTCCTCCGCCAGCACAGTTGCTGATTCTCAGTCAGACATAGGCAACTGGCATCATAGGCAGCTGACATCTCTCAATGTTGTGTTGTGTGGCATCATCATTTTCACTTAACATCCTTTGCTTCAGAGGAAGAATTTGGATAATTCGAGCAGAGACATGTAGACTTTCATGAATTTGGACTGGCGAAAGAATGTGGTTTTAATGTAGCACATTTTCAAAAGAAAAGCAGAACACATGTTCTGCAGCTGAACTTCACAGAGACCTTGGTTTAATGAAACAGTAGTAGCCACCTCTTCTATAGTCCCTCAGTAGCAACAAAATGGTGGCACCAAAGGGAGAAAAATATAACCTTTCACACCTTTTTTTTTTTTTTCATTTTTAATATAAATCTATTACTTTTTGGGGAAAAAGGAATTGAGGAAATTATAATTCCCTAAAACCACTGTAAAAGGGGAAAAAGGCAAAGTAATAAAATTATAGCTTCTATTTAATTCTCTGACACAGTCTCCATGTTAAATATATGATTTTTCATGAAAAAACATAAGTTTAAGCATAGACTCCTACTGTCTATTCTTAATACTATTTCAGCAGCCCCATATATAAATAATGTCTTATTTCCTTGGGGACTAATTGGGGATTATCTACTTGTCTGACTGGCAGAGAGTAGGTCACACATTTTGTTTCAAGACTTTCTTTTGTAGTTCTTTCCATGGAAGAATTTGTTTTTTTGTTCAGGTTTATTTATAAAGGGACTGTAGACAAATTAATGGAGTCCCATAACTCATTGTCATACTATCTGAGAAGTGTATAGAGTGTGAGCAAGTTTACTTCCTCTGCTGAAATAGCTGGGTGTGTCTGTCAGTTTAAGAAAAGAAAAGTAGGTAAATCAATGGGTATCCCTGTTATTGCTCATATTGTTGTTAATTTGAGGATAAGTGGAGAAGGATCAGGGTTGTATTTAGGCCTTCTATTAGTACTAGAGTATATATAGCCTGTGTGGAGAAGCTTGCCTCCATATAGATGCTCGTTGCACATGCCATGTGATTTTATGTGACTCTATATGACTTACAAATTGTAATTTATTAGGTTTACTTCCAAATCAATAATATTTTAGGTGTGCATCTCAAAACTTCCTATAATTTTTTATATTATTCTTCAGGGCAGGAGTATACAAGTGACCACACATAATACCTTGCTGTAATAAATACTTGTCATTTTCCTTTCACAGGTTATTACTAATTTTTGTCTCATTTTCTTGCTAATTTGACATGATACCATAGACCTTTAATAATCCCCTAGATAATACAGAGGTCAATTAAAATATAAAGAGAGGTTTTCACATGACATGGTCCACTTTATTAAAGAGTTTCACATGTTTCTTTTTATGCTAAGATTTGGTGCTTAGCTATAGATAAGACAAACTTTTGATTATATTAACTAAATTTGATTGTTAAAAGGAAGACTTTGGAGTAAAGTTGGAATAGAAGTAAAGTCATGGAAACTTAGCAAAACAATTGTGCTTTCCTCAAGGTAATATGGTATTAGTCTTTTGATGAGTACCAAAACACATAGAAATACAACACAAAAATGATTTTTTTCCCAATCTATTTATTTATTTATTTATTGGAGGGAGAGAGCTAGAGAGTGTAAACAAGGGAAGCCACAGAGGAAGAGAGAGAAGCAGATTCCTCACTGAGCAAGGAGCCTGATGCTGGGATTGATCCTAGGTCCCTGAGATCATGACCTCAGCCGAAATCAAGAGTTGAACACTTGATTGCAGAGCCACCCAGATGCTCAAGTTATTTCCAATAATAATAAAGCTCTTAACATGAGTTACATCTATCTTCTTCCTGCACCAAGCCATTATTAAGAAAAAGTTTCCAAAAGTCAGAAAATAGTTAAGGGGAGGAAAAAGTGTCCGAATGCTTCTTCAATGTCAAAAGAGGGTATTTTCATGGATTATTTTTTTCTCTAGGAAAATTTACTCCTGTTTGACTTATTTACATGTTGATTAGAATCAAGATAACATACAGTTGTTATGTTAACCTGAAGATTTTTGTTAAGGAAAAAAACAAAACAACAATTCCAAAGGTAATGATCTTACTGTCCTTAGTTTAGTATCTGACAGAATCTCAATTCTAACACTTTTTCTACTTCTTATAAATTCTGTTTCTAAAATGCCCTTAGAATGACTTTTGCTGTTTTATTGTTTCCTCATTCATGAGTTAAGTACAATTTTGATGCAGGCAGCTTTTATATTTGTATGAGATTAATGTTTTTCACTTTTGAAAAATATTCTTTAACACATCAATGGAACCTAGGATTCAGAAAAAAAAAATTCTAGTCTAAAAAAAAAATTCTCAGAAGTCCAGTATAACACAAAGTAATTGGTAAAAAGTTAAGAATTTGACAAAAGACATTATGTTTCATATACTTTGTAAAATGAAAGACTATATAGATCATATCAAGTCAAAGTTAAACTATATCTTAATATAGTCTTGATTTGTATCTTCGTAGCAATGTTAGTGGGAAACAAGTTTCTGCTCTAGGATGAGCAGCATATGGCTGTTTATTAGTATTACTGTTTTATTCTTTTTAAATATTTATTTATTTATTTTAGAGAGAGAGAGAAAGTGTGAGCAGGAGGAGGGGCTGAGGGAGAGGGAGAGAGAGAAAATCCTTAAGCAGACTCCCCACTGGGCAGGGAGCCCTGTGAGGGTCTCCATCCCAGGACCCTGAGTTCATGTCATGAGCCGAAATCAAGACAGACACTTAACCTACAGAGTCACCCAGACACCATTTTTGTTTCATTCTTCCAGGTACACTGTTATTCAGCCTTATTCATGATAGCTGAAAGTGAAACTAATCCAAATAAATAGATAACCCAGGATATTATTTAGTCATAATAAGGAATGTAGCACAGATACAGTCTATGACATGGATAAACCTCCCAAAACTCTATGTTAAGTGAAAAGAGTGGCAAAAGACTTCCTACTATATGATCCTATATATGAGAAATGTCCAGAATATACAAATCTGTAAAGACAGAAAGTATATTAGTCCTTGCCAGGGGTTAGGAATGGGGCAACAGCTAAATGGGTATGAGATTTCTTTGTGTTGTAAATAACATGTTTTATATTAGATTATGGTTATGGTGTGAAGCTCTGGATATATACTAAAAACCATTGAGTTGTTCAGCTAAGTAGGTGAACATTATGGCACATAAATTGTATCTCAATAAAAGGATTAAAAAAATAAGATTTGGGTGGCTCAGGTCGTGATCCTGGAGTCTCCGGATCAAGTCCCGCATCAGGCTCCCAGCTCCCCGTGGAATCTGCTTCTCCTTCTGACCTCCTCCCCTCTCATGATCTCTCTCTCACTCTCTCTCTCCCAAATAAATAAATGGGATCTTTTAAAAAAAATGCATTGTTATTTCTTGAGAGTTTTTAATGTCCTCTCCTATTCCCCAATGTAAATCTACTGAGTTTGAGTTGTTTTCATTATTCTAACTAGGGCATTAAAATGAATAGAGTATATTTATGTGTTATGGTCATCTTTATAGTCCCACGGGCATGAAATGATGCTTAAACTGGCAATAGTTAAGCTAATCATAACAAATTTTAATGGTATGTGGATACATGTCATCAGGTTTGATCTTCACTATTCCCCAAATTATATGATAATGAGCTACATATTTATAGCATTTGGTTTTACTTACTAATTCCAGACACATTCAGAATTTTTAATAATAACTTCTTGAAGTTTCAGGATTACCATGTTACCAGGATGCAAATAATAAACAGCATCTAAAATAAAAGTGAAGCATAGTTTTTAGTAATCCTAAAGGAGAGAGTCTTGTGTTAGTTGACGTTTGTTAAGTTGAAGACAAATATTCCCCCCCACCTTTTATTTCTTCCCTTTCCTTCATCCTTTCTCTTAAAAATTTCTCGCTTTTCCACTCCCATTTGTCTCCAGCCTCTGCTATCCACATAACCAGCACACACTTTTAGTGGTTGATACTTACATCAATTGAATAAGTAAAAAACATTTAGATTGGAAGGAGAGCGTAATTTCAACTTGAGGAAGTTTTCATTAACCACATGGCTGAGGAAATTTTATCTACCCTTTATATTTTAAGCCTACAATAGCAGCAAATGTGATTTTTATAGTCACCTGTAACCATGAGAATGGAAAGGTGGTAGGTATGTATGTCTAAAGCTTGCCTTACTGAGGAATAGATTCTGGGCGTAGTACTTCCAAGGAATTCATTACCAGACAAAGAAATAAAATATGTTCTAAAACAATTTCTAAAATTATGTCCTATGTAAGTGCTCTTTATGTATTTTTATAGACTTAGTATTAATTTATGCATAAGGATTCTCTTTCATGTACTACTTTCTTCAAAGTTACAAATTATCAAGATTCATGGCCCCACAGTTGATGTTTAATGCTTTTTTTTTTTTCCTTTTCTTTTCTTAATGCCTTTTAAAGAAAAAGTCTGACCTTGGCAAAATAAAGCAGAGCCTGAGTCAACAATAAATACACATTCTCTCTTTCCAGAACTCAAATTGTTTTATAGGTAGCTTTTCAAAGGCACAGTTTTGGAGTGAGAAATTGCTTCCCATCCTGTATTTAGAGGGTTGTGTGATTTTTATGTCGAGATGCACATTTTGGCTGTTGAAGAGTATGTGATAATGAAAAACTTGCAACTTCTCTGCAAACAGCTGTGCCATTACAGACAACCCACTCCCTTTCCTGTCTGGACTTTTTAAATTTTGTTTTTATTTTTAATCCTTGTGAGATCTTAGGCAATGTTTTTCTTTCAAACATAATTTCTGTGTCTACTGGCATTTCTTCCTCTAATTTCATGGGTTAAAAATAACATAAGTGGTTTTATTTATTTTGGGGTGAATTTCACACTTTGAAGTATTGATTTGTGTATATTTATCATTTATTTATTAGAGAGAAAGAGTGAGAGAGAGCACAAGCAGGGGACAGAGGGATAGGCAGAGGGAGAGGGACAAGCAGACTCCCAGCCAAGTGGAGAGCCCAACACGAGGCTTGATTCCAGGACCACAGGATTATGACCTGAGCTGAAGGCAGATACCATCCACATGCCCCTGTTTGTGAATTTTTTTTTTTATTTTTTTATTTTTTTATTTTTTCCCTTTTTATTTTTTTTTTCAGCGTAACAGTATTCATTCTTTTTGCACAACACCCAGTGCTCCATGCAAAACGTGCCCTCCCCATCACCCACCACCTGTTCCCCCAACCTCCCACCCCTGACCCTTCAAAACCCTCAGGTTGTTTTTCAGAGTCCATAGTCTCTTATGGTTCGCCTCCCCTCCCCAATGTCCATAGCCCGCTCCCCCTCTCCCAATCCCACCTCCCCCCAGCAACCCCCAGTTTGTTTTGTGAGATTAAGAGTCATTTATGGTTTGTCTCCCTCCCAATCCCATCTGTTTGTGAATTTTTAACACAAGAAATTCTAGAGTCTTTTCATTTGTTACAGATTATCTATCCATTTCTCATTTAAAAATTATAGACTAATGAAATGTTAGCAACTCTTGTAAGGTTATTTAAAGTCCATTTCTTATAGCAAAGGATGTATACTAAGCAACATTAAAAAATAACCCTACTGTAATATTATTTATCCATATTGATCATCTATTCACAAGCTTTGCCCTTCCAGTTTGTTCATAATATCTTCAATTAAAAAAAAAAATCAAAGATGACTAAAGCTTAAAATGTTAGATATTGGATGTCAACCTTCAATATTTTTACCTTGAAGGAGCTATTTAAATATTTTTAGTGCCTGCATAAAATTATAATGCCTATATACTTTAGTGTGATCAATTAATTGTAGAGATTATAATATGATCATAATTACAAAGAGAATTATTTTTCTGTGGATCTGTTTATTTTGGCCAATTTATTGGCCCATTATTTGTATGATTCTCCATTCCCACCATGGACATCACTCCAATAAAGATCAGAAATTATGGTAAAAAAAACCTTCCAGTTTTTTTCTTTCTTAATTTTTGTTTTTTAAATGAATTTACTATTTTAAATATATTTTCTTACCCAAATAGGCCTAATTGTCTTATTAAAAGTTTCTACTCTACAAGATCCTTGCAGTACATGGCATGTGTTATCTGCTAGAGTATTTTATTATATTTATAAAATGAGTTTTTAGCCAATTTTTTAAGAGCTTTCACACAGGCACTTATAGTTAATTTATTTTTTAATTAACTGTTTTCTTTCCTTGTCATAAATTTTATAAATGTATAAGACAAACAACACATTTTGATTAAATGGCTATCTACGTCATAATGGGATTTAATTTTTTCAAAAGACTCGGGAAGATAAATTTAACTAAAAATTATAAATTGATTTGAGTGAATTTTATTTATAATATATTTTGATTATGTAGAAAAGCAAAACTAAAACCAAAGAAATTTGAATTAAAATATATAGTTTATGACAAATTTGACACAAAGCATTCAAAATAATATTTTCATACTAAGAGATATATTCAGGCTCAAAAAGAGATTTACCAGTACAAAATTATCATATACATATGCAGCCTTTCATAGGTGTATATATACATTTTAAGTATTTTCTTTTTTTTAAGTTATTTTTTTTTAAAGATTTTATTTATTTATTTGACAGAGAGAGAGAGATCACAAGTAGGCAGAGAGGCAGGCAGAGAGAGAGGCAGAGAGAGAGGAGGAAGCAGGCTCACTTGCGGAGCAGAGAGCCCGATGCAGGGCTCGATCCCAGGACCCTGAGATCATGACCTGAGCCGAAGGCAGCGGCTTAATCCACTGAGCCACCCAGGTGCCCCTACATTTTAAGTATTTTCTAAACTAAAAATAAAAATGAAATATAACTTAGTAATATGAAACCTGTGCTTCCTTTTTCTCTACACTCAATTGAGGCCAAATCTGAGCTAAACACATACATATTTCATTTTTAACTTAAATGAGATGATTTCTGGTTTTGCTCATGATTCTTAGTATACAAAAAAGCTTGTCTACCTATACAAAATATGTAAACTTCAGCAAAATGTTTATTAATTTCATAGTAATGGCAGAATAGAAATCCAGACTTTGTCTAGGATGGATCAATGAATCTCATCTTGAGTGACTGAACAGTCTTAGCTCTCAAAGTTTCTCCTCTTTGCTAAAGTCAACTTCTCTGCTGAACAGAAAATTTAGATAAATGGTCCCTAACCCTTTCATTCACTTGTAGTGAAAGGGGGGTGTGATTATCTTCAACTTTGATATGCGGTTCTTTCAGGTGGTTTTCTTTTTTTCTTGATTTTATTGATTTATATGATAGAGAAAGAGAGAAAGAGTGAGTGCACAAGCAGGAACAGTGGCAGGCAGAGGGAGAAGCAGGCTCCATGCTGAGCAAGGAGCCCGATGTGGGACTCTATCTCATGACCCTGAGATCATGACCTGAGTTGAAGGCAGGCACTTAATGAGCTGAGTCACCCAGGAGTCCCTCAGGTGATTTTCAATAAGACTTAGAATGGTCTGATATTATCTTTCCCAATGAAGACCAAAAAACAGGAAACACTTCAACATTTCCTTTGCAACATGGTTTGCCCAAAGATTAAATTTCCCTTTAAAGCCAAGGCTGTAGTCACTCAATGGCAGAACATATTCCACAGGACACTGGATTCTTGTTTCACAGGTTCATGTGATGAAAAATATCTGATAGTAAGCTTGTTTCTGAATATTCAGCAAAGCCTGACATTACTTTTTTGAAAATGATTTCTCCAATTCACCTTTCCACTCAAACACCTTATTGAGAATGCCTTTTTGGCTAAGCCATCAAATTTCTGTGCTTTGCACAAGATTTATATGTTCTTGGTCTAGGTTTTCATATACTTCTTTAAATGCTCTTGAATGAACTTGTCTTTGTTTAAAAAAACATTTTGTAACATCCTCAAGAAATATTTCATTTCATTTCTGAGAATTTTTGATGCTAGTACCTCTCTGTGAAAAATGTGATGTGAGGACTTTTCTTGTTTTGTTTTGTTTTTGCAAGAGAAGTGAAACCCTCCATAAAGCCAATCATTGATGCAGTACTATCTGTACAGATGCTGACAGATATTTTTATTTCCAAATATGAAGGCCACATTTTAAATATGTTTCAGTCATTATTTATTTCCATTGGCTTTCACAGCAGAAAATATTTTATTGAATTTAACCATGATTTACAAATCTTGCAAGGCAAGACATTTCCTGGGGAAATCTGTTCACTCATCATCTTCAGTATAGAAGTTTTTTACATAAATCTCTTCAGCATATGTTATGTGCCATCAATACATCACCTTACTGTACTGTTTGAGGATGGAACTATTTCCATTCCTTGTACTACATATTTTCTTAGCGTTTTACTGACTATAACTTTACCTGCTGGAGTTATTAGGTACTAACAACTATGTGACTTTTCTTTTTCTGAGATTCTGTATCCTTTTTTTAAAATTTTATTTTATTGTTTTTATCAATTTTTAATTTTTTTATAAACGTATAATGTATTTTTATCCCCCAGGTTACAGGTCTGTGAATCGCCAAGTTTACACATTTCACAGCACTCACCATAGCACATACCCTCCCTAATGTCCATATCCCCACCACCCTCTCCCGACACCCTCCTTCCCCCAGCAACCCTCAGTCTGTTTTTTGAGATTGAGTCTTTTATGTTTTGTCTCCCTCCCAATCCCATCTTGTTTCATTTTTTCTTTTCCTACCCTTCAAGCCCCCCATGTTGCAGCTCCACTTCCTCATATCAGGGAGATCATATGACAGTTGTCTTTCTCCGATTGACTTATTTTGCTAAGCTTAATACCCTCTAGTTCCATCCATGTCGCAAATGGCAAGATTTCATTTCTTTTGGTGGCTGCATAGTATTCCATTGTATATATATACCACATCTTCTTTATCCATTCATCTGTTGATGGACATCTAGGTTCTTTCCATAGTTTGGCTATTGTGGACATTGCTGCTATAAACATTTGGGTGCACATGCCCCCTCCGAGCACCACGTTTGTATCCTTAGGGTACATACCCAGTAGTGCAGTTGCTGGGTCATAGAGTAGCTCTATTTTCAGTTTTTTGAGGGACATCCACACTTTTTTTCCAGAGTGGTTGCACCAGCTTGCATTCCCACCAACAGTGTAGGAGGGTTCCCCTTTTTCCTCATTCTCGCTACCATTTGTCATTTCCTGACTTGTTAATTTTAGCCATTCTGACTGGTGTGAGGTCGTATCTCGTTGTGGTTTTGATTTGTATTTCCCTGATGCCGAGTGACGTGGAGCACTTTTTCATGTGTCTGTTGGTTATCTGGATGTCTTCTTTGTAGAAATATCTGTTCATGTCCTCTGCCCATTTCTTGATTGGATTATTTGTTCTTTGGGTGTTGAGTTTGCTAAGTTCCTTATAGATTTTGGACACTAGCCCTTTATCTGATATGTCATTTGCAAATATCTTCTCCCATTCTGTCAGTTGTCTTTTGGTTTTGTTAACTGTTTCCTTTGCTGTGCAAAAGCTTTTGATCTTGATGAAATCCCAATAATTCATTTTTGCCCTTGCTTCTGTTGCCTTTGGCGATGTTCCTAGGAAGAAGTTGCTGTGGCTGAGGTCAAAGAGGTTGCTGCCTGTGTTCTTCTCAAGGATTTTGATGGATTCCTTTCTCACATTGAGGTCCTTCATCCATTTTGAGTCTATTTTCGTGTGTGGTGTAAGGAAATGGTCTGAATCCATTTTTCTGCATGAGGCTGTCCAATTTTCCCAGCACCATTTGTTGAGTGGCCTTTTTATCCTACCTTCCTTTCCTTCCTTCCTTCTTTCCTTCCTTCTTCTTAATTAACTTTTGATATGAGATTTTAGTAGTTATTTGAAATAACCAGTACCTTAACTAGTCAAATGACTCTGATTTGGTTTTAAAGTTTTTTCAATGTTTCTGTATCCATTGCTTCATATGTAAGCTGTTGGCTACAAAGTACTGACCAATCAGAATAATTTGTACCACCAGCCCATGTAAAAACCTTTGAGAATTAGTGTTTTCTTTATTATTAACCTTATCCGAGTAGTCCATAGGTCTCTAATTTCCCTTATTTTTTCTTTATTATGGGGATCGCCACTAAAAAGCAAATCATTTTAGCCTACGTTAATGAATGAGTTATCTGCCAGAGGGAACCACATAAATGCACCTCACCTCTGCCCCTGCTACCAACATCAGAAAATAAAACACTCTCACAACTGGCATTACCTCAGTCTCTTTTGAAATTTGATGGTATTTCTGTGCTTTTGAGGACATGAAAGCAATAGCCTCCTGGTGTGGGCTGCTGTTTATTCATTCCTTCAAACTTGCCTGTCGCTTTCCACTGAAGCATGGGAGTCTCTTTACTATGACTTTGTGCTGTTTCAGTCACAATGGATCAAAAGCCATGCTCTTTTGTGTTCCCAGAATCACACACACACATACACACACACACACACACACACACTCACTCACATATTTTTGTATGAGAAAAAAAAATACTGTAACAGATATGCTGAGGAGACTTACCACACACTAACTTCTTTTTAAGGTGCCTTCAGAATTTCAGAGATGAGAACGCTAAAGTGTCATTTCTCAGAAAGCTCTGCAGACACAGTTTTGGGTGTGACTTGCCCTGGGTAAGTCCTGGGAGACACAGATTTGGAAATAAATGAAACTGGGAGAAAAATAAGTAAGTATATGAATGAATTGGGAGAGAGAAAGAACACGAGAGCCCACATTTCTTGGCATGGATGATGGCAGAAGTGGCGTGATCATCAGGGCTGAAGTTGCCTTGGAAGCTTCCAGATTGTGGCAGAGCAAGCCACTCTCCTGGCAATTCAATTTTATGGTGTGATTTTTGGAGTCACGGTGGATCTTAGAGTCTGTTTCCTTAGCTTTCCCACTAATTCTTTTTTTTTAAGATTTTATTTATTTACTTGACAGATAGAGATCACAGGTAGGCAGAGAGGCAGGCAGAGAGAGAGAGGAGGAAGCAGGCTCCCCGCTGAGCAGGGAGCCCAATGCAGGGCTTGATCCCAGGACCCTGATTAAAGTGGAGGCTTTAACCTACTGAGCCACCCAGGCACCCCTCTCCCAGTAATTCTTTAAACTATACAAATATGAACCTAATCTCTGTATTTGTGTCAATAAAAACAGTGATATATTTGTATTTAAATGAGTTAGATAAAATTCAGTTCACAGAGATACACAATTCTGAACAAATAGTGTTTTCTATTTGATCTCTCTCCCTTGAACTCAGTTATAATTCTGTAGAAAAGTGGATAGATTTAGTTAGTTACAAAATACCCCCTCCTATCTTTTTTCTACTTTTCTTCCTTCCGTATCTCCCTTCCCATTTTGAATCATACATATTGTCACCAAACCATTATTTTTGACCAATCATTTATTAGGGACTCTTTTCCTCCTTTTTTCCTCCAGAAGACTCTTAATTCTTTCAAATAAGTTAGTTTCTAGTCAACCTATCAAATCATACCTTCATCCAGGCAGGCCTGTGACATACTGTAGTGATTGTAGTCAATTGTTACAGGAAACTCCTAGCGTGAAGTTATTGTCTGCATTTTATTAAGGTAAAATGCTGGAACTGTTTAATATCTGTGGTTTCTTTTATTGTTTTTTTTTTAAAGATTTTATTTTATTCATTCGACAGACAGAGATCACAAGTAGGCAGAGAGGCAGGCAGAGAGAGAGAGAGAGGAGGAAGCAGGCTCCCTGCTGAGCAGAGAGCCCGATGTGGGGCTCGATCCCAGGACCCTGAGATCATGACCTGAGCCGAAGGCAGAGGCTTAACCCACTGAGCCACCCAGGCGCCCCTCTTTTATTGTTTTCTTAAGAAACATGAACACAAGTTAACCAGGAAAATTAACAGATGTCAATCATTAAACCTGCTTATTACTGGATGTTTTCTTCAAATACAATGTAAATATTGTGTTTTTTTTTTAAGTAGACATGTAAAGAAGTATCTGTAATTTATAGTGAATTGGGACACAATTATCCACTGTATTTTCAAAAGATAAATTCTTTTTTTATATGTTTCAATGATTGTTAGTAACAACATGGAGGGTCGACCAATTAGAAAATCAAATTATTCAAACGTGATATAACCAAAGTCTTGATAAGGCCTTAGCAAGAGGATTCTCAATGAGAGATATCATACAGAGAATTATATAGCATAAAATTTCCCAAGCAAATTCTGGAAAGTAAAGTTGAAGCAGTTTTGTTTCCAATTGGAAAGAGAAGAAATAGTGCAGGGTGAGGGAAGCTTTCTTGTTTTTACTTCTTGGTATCATGATAGTTTCATTTAATGAAGTAGGGATTACATTAGAAAGACTAGTTTGTGCACTGTTGTCCATATGACTTTCATCCCTTTCAAGAGAGAAGAACTCATTTACTGAGTGGTTAAAAAAGTTGCTGACTGACAGATTATAATCAAAATTCACTCCAGAGAATGCCCTAGACTAAAGAGAACCATGTGCCCTCTTGGAGGGCACCTGAGTCCAACAACTGATTGATGTCAAGGTGTACTTGCCCATGCAGCTCAGCTTCTTCTGTCATTCATACTTCCTTTATCCCCCAAATTGATGATAACTACAGGGCTCATAAACATCTTCCTCTCAAACTCTGTCCCAGTATTTTAGTTTACTTTTATATGTGTTGTGTTTAAGTACATATGTGCTGTGTTTAAGTTAGATCTAGGACTCAACAGAGAGTTGAGTTGTCATAAATGAGAGAAACAATTTGAGTCACAGGGCATTGGAAGCCATAGATATGAAATAGGTAATTCATGGAAATTTTACAATGCAAAAGAAGTGGGACAAGGAATAATACTTGAGAATAGAGAGATTTTAAAATTTGGACAGAAGAAGAGAAACCAGGAAAGAAGATTCAGTAAGAGAGAGAAGTTAGAGATATTAAAGAAGAGCCATAGAAAGAAGGATCCACAGAAGCCAAGGAAAGGCAATATGTTATAGAGAAAAGAATGATCTCAAAGTCAGATACTCCAGAGACGTCAACTAAGAGAACAGAAAAATGCCTAAGAATTTATTTTAAGAATTCAATGCTTATTATTATAGACATCATTTCAGTATAATCTAAGCAAATAAATCAGACCAAAATGGGTTGAATAAGAAGTTGAGAATAGAAAAACAATAATAAAATACTTTTCTTAAAGAATAAAAACAAAGAGGGGCTTCTGGGTGGCTCAGTGCATTATGCATCTGCCTTTGGCTCAGGTCATGATCCTGGACTCCTGGGACTGAGCCAGCATGGGGGCTCCCTGGTCAATGGGGAGTTTGCTTCTTCCTTTACCTTCCCCCTGTTCATGCTCTCTCACTCTCTACAGGCTCACTCAATCTCTCAAATAAAAAGAAATAAATAAAATATTTTTAAAAAAGAATAAAAAAAGATAGTATGATGGTTAATTTTATTAATTTCATGTATCAGTTTGATTGGGCCATGGGTGTCTGAATGGTGAAACATTATTCTGGGTGTGTCTGTAAGAGTGTTTCTGGGTGAGATTAAAATTGAATTAGTAGACTGAATAAACCAGATTTCTATCCGCACTGCTGGTGGGCCTCACCTAATCAAGTGAGGTTTTGTAAAGAGAAAAACACTGAGCAAGAGGAAACTCTTCTTGCCTTTTGCTTGAACCAGGACACTATTACTTTCTGGTCTTCAGACTCCTGCTAAACTTTCCACTAGAACAACACATCAGCTCTCCTGATTCTTAGGCCTTCTGACTTACATTGACTCTCCAGGGTCTGTGGCTTATTGACTACAGACTTGGGATTTCTCAGCCAACATAATTGCTTGAGCCAATTCCTTTCAATAAATCTATACATTGGACTCATTCTCTGGTGAACTCTAATATAGGTAGACTATAGTTTGTTTCAAGAAACTAGGCTAAAAGTGAACTTTTATTAGTGGATGAGTTCAAATTTCAAATAAAAATGTTCCAGCGGTAAAAGGTGCTACTTCCTTATTTCTCCACTTTATTCCAATCTCCTTTAACTGAATATAAGATATAAATAGTTCTCTCTTCTTTTTTATGTAATTTTCCCTGAGCATAGCAGTTAGGAAGAAGACTAAATCATATGTTCTAGAAATGAAACTTTCACCTAAAACAGGAATCCTAGTATGTTCTCTCTGTATGTTAGGTCTTCTCACATGCTTGCTTTGTATTAGTTTCTTTTGCCTTCAACACTCAGAGGGGGAAAGAAAAGTAATATTACCTCTATCTTTGATTTATGTTAGCACGGATATCTGAATTCTTCTTTGTCACCACTTTTAGCAATTTACAAACAAAATGATATGTTCTTGGTAATATAAGTCATTGTCAACCTGAATTTAAATCACCTGTAAAATTATAAACAACATTTCCAAATCATTTCCTGTGCATGTATGTTGAGCCACCTGCTTGACTTAATTTCATAAGGGCTACAGTAACAAAGTACTACAGATGGGATGGAGTAAAACAACATAAATTTATTATCCCATATATTTGGAAGCTAGAAATCTGAAATCAGAGAGTGAGCAGGGCTATGGTCCCTCTGAAACCTGTCAGGAAAGAATTTCCTTTTTCTCTTCCTAGTTTCTGGTAGCCTCAGATGTTTCTTTGGCTTGTGGCCACATAACTCCAATCTCTGTCTTCATCTTCACATAGGTTTCTTCTCCTGTGTATCTGTTTTCACATCATCTTCTCTCTTTTTATAAGGATACTGCTCATATTGATTAAGGACCCATCTTACTATAGTATGTCTCTGTCTTGACTTAACTAATTACATTTATAATGAGCCTACAGGTGCTCAGGTCTTCAACAATTTTTTTTTGTTTGTTTGTTTTGTTTTTTGGTAGGGGGGAAGACCACAATTCAATCCATAACACTGTTTCTTCCTGAGCATACAAAAATCTATTCATACTTTCTGGCCTTGCCCTTGTTTGACCTCTCTTGTGCCTGTCATGTTCTTCCACTCCTTCTGGTCTATGCTTAAATGTCATCTTTTCAGAGACACCTTCCCTGACCACCTACCAATATATTGTGTTCCCTTTTAATTCTATGTAACACTTATCACCAACTCCATGCTATATAATCATTGGCCTATTTATTTATTATCTATTAATTTTCAAGAATTGAAATACCTCCTGAACCAGAAGTATTATCTTCATGAATTGTGAAGTAAACTTGAGAATCAACAAGGAAGAGATTAGGGTAGAAGTAAGAGGCTGTAATGAATGAATAATCTCAAATCTCTCTACCAATTTCATGGGTGCTCTGATTATTCTCCTGCAAATTTCTTTTGTTGTATCTGAAAATTCTTTAGGTTATTTGGGTAAATTATTACTAATACTAATCTTTAGACTCTATTGAAATTAAAATCTGTCTCACTTGAGTCATGAGATTTTCATGAATAGTATTCTCACATTATTAAAGTGAAATTATAAATTTTCTTAAAATTAATCATAAACAGATTAAAATATATTAAACTAACAATATTGTGACTCATTTATTTATTCATATCAGTCAACAAATATTGGGTGCTAATGTGACAGTCAGTGTCCTATACACTAACATGAAATCATTGATGAATAGACATTTTGCTTTTCTTCATAAAAGGCTATAGTATAGGTAAGAAGAAAGAGAAGAACAAATAAGCAAGTAATCAAACAAAAGTAAATGAATCGCAAACTGTGAAAAGCTGTAAAAAGAAACAAACCTGTCACTAAGATAGAAATAATAGAGGGCTGTATGGTGACAGATGGTAGCGATACTTGTGGTGAGCATAGCATAGCCTGTAGAAAACATGCATCACTGTGTTACCCATCTGATACTAAAGTAACACTATCTGCCAACTATATTCAAATTTTAAAAAATAGAGAAATAATAGAGGGAGACCAACTTTAGTTTGAATGATAAAAGGAATTTTCTAGAAAGTAATATTTAAGTTGAGACCTAAAAACAAGATACAACCAATCTTGTAAGGAATGGGGAAGAAAACTAGTAGGGATAGTAGGGACAACACATATATAAGAAATATGTTTGGTGTGTTTCAAGAATTGAAAAGCCAATGTTGCAGAAGCACAACCATCAACAGATGGAGTGGAGATGACTGCAACCACACAGAACAAATAACACTGCAGTTTCTAACACACTTGTGGCACATTTACACACTTCCAATAAATTCTGTGGAAAAGACATGATATTTAACGAAGCTTTTAAAAATGACTTAAAATAAGTGCTTTGCCTAGCTTAAATTATTTGATCATATTAATCAAATCAAATGTTTAATTTTTTTCTCTAGGCACAATTTAAGGAATCAAAAAAATAAGACTTTTCATTAGCCACATCATCCCAATTTACATGCTTCATAGCAGGAAATCCTTTTTGGGGTGTGTGTGCTTTGATCTTGCCATTTTATTTCATCCTACTAAATTCCTTATAAAGTCTTATCAAATATAAGCCTTGGGAAGTATGTATAAAATCCATTTCCATTTTTATCCTATTACTGGGGTCTTTTTCATTGAAAAAAAAATCCCTAAGGTTGTTCTCATTTTGCATTCGGTTTGAAGATACAGCTTAATGCCTGCAGAGACACATTTATTTATTTTAACTTTGATCACAGCTGAAAACTTAATAGTATTTTTAAAAATTTTCCCCTTTGGTGATAAGATTTTTTTTTTATTTTGACTAAAGAACCATCTAATTGTGGCACTATATGTATAAATGTATATTTTTTTCCAATAAGAATGGATTGGAAATCCCCTTATCACATAAAAATAAAGCCTAGAGGAATATTTCTTTAGAATACAAATTGTTAGCCACATCATAAAGAACTTTACAATACGTAAAAAGTGGTTTACTGAGAAAAAAATAGCTCTATGACTTTTTTCTAACAATCTCATTTTCTGCATTTCAATATAAAAAGATAGATCTAAGTTGACCTATTTTGTCTAAATATTCATAATTTAAAACTCCTACTCTAATACTCCTACATAGTCCTACTTAAAGGGAACAGAAATTATGAATTCAAGCTCAGAGTTGGTCAGTTCAAATTATTATATGTGCTGCCGAAGCGAGCACAGCCAGTTCAAATTAGCCTAATATCATAATACCCTTTCTGAGGAAGAAAAACATTTTTATTGAAAAAAAAATCAACTCAAAAACTAACATTAATGCATTTAACAGCTCTTTCACTGTGAACTGACTGAAATAATTTTGTTAGGGGAATATATTATTAGATTTCCAAACATATTTTGCCTGTCACAAAACCAACAGTTATGGAAAAGTGTACAGTATTGAGATAGGTCAGAATAATGGCACAAATCAATGGAGAGGAAATAGTACCCTTGCAATATACCCAGTAATCAAAATCACCTAGAGAACACTTTAAAAATGTATAAACCTTGCTCCTACCTCATAATAAGACAAAACTAGGGGTGTTCTTTGAACTAGAGAGTGACATGATCAAGTACACAAATAAGGAAGGTCATCAGAGCATCAGGATGTACAGTGAATGGATAAGACATGAAGGAAGCATACTGCTGGGTGAGCTACTGAACTAAGTTGGGTGAGGATGACGGTGCATGAATTAAGGCTGTAAATGTAGAGATCAAAGAAAGAATTAAGAGATAGTTGAGATGAATGCATGCATATGGAACGTTTAAAAAAAAAAAGAGAGAGAGGATGTGGAGAAAGGAGAACCCTCTTAGACTATTGGTCGGAAAGCAAGTTGGTGCAGCCACTTTGGAAAACAGTGTGGAGATTCCTTAAGAAATTATATATAGAGAGCTACCCATGGCACTGCACTTGCACTACTGGATATTTATCCCAAAGATACAGATGTAGTGAAAAGAAGGACCATCTCTACCCCAGTGTTCATGGCAGCAATGGCCACGGTCCCCAAACTCTAGAAAGAGCCAAGATGCCCTTCAACAGATGAATGGATAAAGAAGATGTGGTCCATTTACACTATGGAGTCCTATGCCTCCATCAGAAAGGATGAATACCTAAATTTTGTTTCAACATGTATGGGACTGGAAGAGATTATCCTGAGTGAAACAAGTCAAGCATAGAGAGTCAATTATCATATGATTTCACGTATGGTTTCATTTTGTGGAACATAAGGAATAATACAGAAGACATTGGGAGAAGGTGAGAAGTGAGTTGGGGGAAATCAGAGGGGGAGACAAACCATGAGAGATGTGGACTTTGAGAAACAAACTGAGGATTTTGGAGAGGTGGGGGTGGGGGGGTTGGGTGAGCCTGATGGTGGGTAGGCATGTATTGCATGGGCACTGGGTGTGGTGCATAAACAATGAATTTTGGAACTCTGAAAAAAAATTAAAATAAAAGAGGAATTTCACGGTGTAGAGGAAAAAATTGTCTAAGAATGTGAAATAGTAGATAAGTGCTGTCTAGTAGTAGTCACTAGTTACATGTAGCAACTGAGTACTTGAAATGAGATGGGTTTAAGCTGAGATGTATTTTATGTATAAAACATACTTGGATTTTGAAGACTTAGTAAGAAAAAAAAAGAATGTAAGACGTTATTTGTAGTTTTGTGTTGATCACATACTTAAATAAGAAAATGCTGGACATTTTTGGGGAAATCTTATAAAATGAATTTTATCTGTTCTTTTTTACTCTTTTTTAATGTGGTGATGAGGTAATTTAAAATTGAGCTTTAGCTTGTATGATCTATTTAACAACACCACCTTAGTCAATGATCTGGACTCTACAATTTTAAATGTCACTTAAACATTCTAAGACCTTGTCTTCATTTTAGCAGGATGTGAATACTTTTTTTTTTCTTTTTTTCTGCAAAGCTCACAGGCCTATTAGGAAGATCAACTGAGATAAAATATAAAAGGACAGTGTAAATAACAAAACATATGTAAATTAATTAAAAAGTCATAAGTAAATGAAATGTACAACTAACCTGGATCACTCCGAAAATCTTTTTTTTTTTTTTTTAAGATTTTTAAATTTATTGAGAGGGACAAAGAAAGAGAAAGTGTGCACATTCATGGTGGAGGGGGCAGGTAGGAGGGTGGCCAGAGGGAGAGGAACTCAAGCAAACTCCATGTAGAGCAAGGAACTCTGGTGCAGGATTTCACTCCATGACCCTAAGATCATGACTTGAGCTGAAGGCAGACTCTTAACCAACTGAGCCACTCAGGTGCCCCTGAAAATCATTTTCATAAAAACATAATCTCCATGATTAAAAGCCAACTGATTAGTACAAATTAGCATAGACTAGGATTCCCAAAATCTATTTTGTGGGAGGTAAATTTTTCATCCTAGATAGTACCTGAAGAAACTCAAATGTATCCCACAATAACATGTCTAATATCTAATAATGTTATGAAAACCCAAATGTTCTCCATAACATATGACAATTTATTCTACTTAGACTAACTATAGCCCCTCCAAGTGTCATTAGGCATAATATTTAGATTCAAGAAGTCATTGAGTAAAGAAGTAACTGTCCACCTATAAATTGGAATAGTTTATTAATTTTTAATATCTTATCTTTAGCTTTCTTCTTTTGCCTGGATTCTGTTTTAATTAATAATTTATATACAGATAAATATATTTCTTATAAAATCATTCTTTTAAATACTGTGAAAAAGCATCCTTAAAGCCTGGGGTGAGCCAGTGATAATTTTTAAAACCATCTTCAGTTGAAAGTAACTGTTTGCACCTCTCATAATTGGCAAGGTTTTTGTTATTACATACAGTATTTATAACTTGCTTGAGAGAATCACCAAAGCAAATTTTCACAAAAATAAGTGGACATTTTCTCTTGGTTTTGTTTTCAATATTAGTCACTTTGAGAGTTGATTTCACTTTAAATTGCCTTAAAACATCAAACACTTCAAATTTGCATGGAGTACCTGATGTAAAAATAACATTAAACATGTACTGTAGAAGAAAGTAGTTGTAAATCAGCTGCACACACTGCTTCTCTTTTATATAATTACACTGTTAATTGGGGTAATAGGAGGACTAAGATTATTTAATATTTTAATATTTAATATGGGAAATATGAGATATTTAATGTTTCATTACAAATAAGATTATGTTATATGCTGGTTGGCCTGTAGGGATTTTTAAAGCCAGAAGACATAATTCAATATTAATGTAATAAAAACAAAAACTGGGACTAACACTGTTCCTACTGAATTTGTGACCTTTATAAAAAAGTCTTCTTTAACAATTTATGTTTTCTTAGAATACATGATTAATTATTTGTAAATATTTCTTACCTGCAACTTAGAGGATACCTACAGTCCTTCTCTCCAAATTATCTCCTCTCTCCAATCTCCTCTTCCAGACTCACCAACAAATACAACAAAAGGTTTTTTTGATTCTGCAGTTTCAAGAAGAAATCTGTGGTCACTACCATGATCTGAATATTATTAGACAGTTGGGCTATGTTACCTTTAAAAATAATTGGAATGATGATGTGTAAGAAGGAGTTGCAGAGGGGCGCAGCTTCTAAGTGCCAGACTCTTGATTTCAACTCAGGTAATATCTTGGGGTCTTGAAATCAAGGCCTGTGTCTGGCTCTGTGCTCAGTGCAGAAGGCTGCTTAAGACTTTCTTTGCCCCTCTCCCCTGCTTGATCTTGCTCTCTCTCAAATAAATAAATCTGAAGAATAAAAAAGGAGTAGCAGAGGCCAGCAGCAGGGGGTCACAGTCACAGAGGTTGATACCTGTCTCTTTCTATATTTTCTTTTACTCACCTTTTAGAAATTTCTCTTTTGGGCATACATTCTCTGTGTTTTCCATCAATGACAAAATACAATCCTATCTGTCTTGAGGAAGAGTAATAATGTAGAGCACGTTTGGAGTAAATTTATAGTATGCTGGACCCTGGGAAGGTGAGGGAGAATTGGAACATAATATTAACTAATGAAACACAATGTTTAAGATAATATAAGAAAAGAAAGCACACTTTTATTTTAAGGAGCCATGGATATTACAGAGGAAACATGCTATAACAAGTAAAATATAGTTAACACTATTTAAAAAAAGAAGATTTTATTTATTTATTTGTCAGAGATAGAGAGAGCACAAGCAGGCGGAACAATTGGCAGAGAGAGAGAGAGAGGGAAAGAGAGAGAGAGAGAGACAGAGAAAAGCAGGCTCCCTGCAAAGCAAGGAACCCAATGCAGGACTCAATCCCAGGATCCTGGGATCATGACCTGAGCCAAAGGCACTTTACTGACTGAGCCACCTAGGCATTCCATGGTTAACACCATTTTTAAACAAGATGTTTAGATAATTCTATATATGCTATTTTCTGTGCTAGGCAATGAGGAATGTAGTAATGAACAAAATAGTTATTTGTGAACTTTAAAGACTTTCTATGAGAAGCTGATACATTTGTAAAGAAGTCATGTTAAGAATATGCTTACAATTGTGGTAAATATATGGAACAAAAAGCTCAAGGATCTAAGAGACCATATATAAAGAGAGATGATAAAAAACATTGACATTGCTATATAATTACATACATTAGTGGGAAAGCAGATGGAATTAACAGAGTATGACTAATGACTATTGTTCATAAGTTGCTCCAAATTCTAAGCTATATTTTTTGGTAAGAGGGAAAAAATTTAGCATTTGTTGAAATCTTTGTTTATAGGTCTTTCTCGCTTGTTTTCTATATTTTGTTTGGTTACTTAGAAAAAAACTACCCTCCAGTGTTTAAAATGTAAAAAAAAAAAAAAAAAGAAGCTTCAATTAGTTATTAAAATTCAATTTAGTTTAAATTACATGCAGGAATTATAACTGAAGAACTTCTATTAATGACAATGCAGAGAAGTGGTTATAAAAACCCTATCGGTGATAATTATAAAATCTGTACCAAGAAAAAAAATAAAGATATTAGAAAGTTTTCCAAGATAGACATAGCAGAGAGGAATAAAAACTATAACCGGAAGTGGCAAAACCTGTAAATAATCATAAAAAGATCTATGTGCAAATGCTAATAATAACATTGTACCCTAAACTGAAAAAAAACCAAATGTCTATCGATAATCATGTACTAGTCATTTGATGCAATAATGTGAAGCAATAAAAAGAATTATTAACATGTACAAGGATAAAAGTTAACACCATTATGCTGAGGGAAAAGAGTAGGAAACAAAAAAGTACACACTATATGATTCCATTTATATGAAATTTTAGACTATACACAGCAATCTACACTACAGATTGCAGATTGTATGTGGTTGGGTCGGAGGGACAGTTAACTACAATGGGCAATAAGAACTTCTGTGAATGGCGGAGATGGTTTCTGTGTTGACTTTGGAGGTGCTTATGTGTGCATACGTTTGTCAAGCCACTGAACTATAATGTAATGTAATATAATAATGTAATATAATTTCCTTAACAATGCTGATTTTAAATGACAAGAAAAAAAGAATTATACTGAATAGACTTCCACTTTGTAAAAAAGACTTGTATTTAGTCTCTTGCTTAAACAGAAAATGTGCAAAATATATAAAACAATGATTCAAATTATTAAGCATCAGACAGTAAAAGCCAGTGATCCCAGAGAAATGAGGAACAAAGAGGTTGAATCCTAAAATTTCCCCACTTAATGTCCCGAAAATATTTTCAGGGCACACAGCACAGTGATAGGGAACAAATGTTCTCCTTAAGAGAGGGAGATGGAGAGAGTGTCTAAGGGATCTAAAATGGCTTGAGTTCATAAGAGCAGAGCATCAGAAGGGAGAGAACCGAGCAAAGAAAACTAGAGATCTACAGATGGCCCACTTCAGTATTCAGTTGAGTCTGAGTAGCATACACATGTGAGGAAACTCACAAGACTGTTATTTCCAAGAATCAGGATGAAGAGTGTAATTCACAAGGCATCAGCCTAATGTATTAAAAAGGGTCTCACTTTAGTGGCAGGAAAAATTTTACATGACACAAAATACCACTCTGACACTAATAAATCTTAAAAGCAAGAGCCAAAATGCGCAAACTGTTTTCAAATAACTAAATTGCCCCATGTACAATGCTTAATAGTATTCATGGTAATGTTATATGACAAAGTAAAATTCACAGTATCAGGTATCCAACAAAAAAGACACACAACAAGGCAGGAAAATACAACACTGAAAGAAAATAAAATTCAATCAATTGACAACACAGTGGATAGAATTAGTTGAAAAGCACAATAAAATAATTATAATTAGGTTTCACAGGTTTAACAAGCTAGAGGAAAGACAGATGATGACAAGCAGAAACTTTTAAAGGAGAAACTACAGTATCTGAGATTAAAAAAATTACCGTTTAAGATTTAAACATCATGGATATTTAATAGTGATTTCAAGATAAAATGATCCAAACAGAATTCTTAATTTTATTAATCTTCCTTTGACTATTCTCCCATTAAGTTAATGGAAATTCTATCCCTTTGGTTGCTCAAGCATACAATTTGACAGTCATCCTTGATTCCTCTCTTTTGTTCTCACTAAATCTCTCCTCTACCCGTCAATCTCTTGCCTGTATTTTCACACTATAGCCAGAATCTCACCATTTCTCTCTCAGTTCCTTGCAAGGAAAAGAAGTAGGAGGGCACTGCACCGAATTGAACACTCATACCTGCCTGCAGTCTTGAACACACAGCAGCCACAGTGACCCTGTATGACCTAAATCTAACCTCATCTACTTTTTGATAAATAGTATTACATGGTTTCCAAGATTATGGTAACATCCTTATCATGACCTATAAGTCTCTATGCTATGGCCCATAACTGATTCTTTGATATCATAACTTATTACTCTTCTATTACACATTATGCACCATTTACACTAGCTTCCTTGTTAATTAAAAATCACACATATGCTCACCTTAGGAGCTTTGGCACTTGTTTCCTCTGCATGAATTCCTCTCCCTCCATATATCCAAATGGTTCACTCTCTCACTTCCCTCAGGTCTCAGATTATCAGTGAGATTTTACCTTACCATCCTAATATAAAATAAGATCTTCCCTATTCTTTTATTTTCCTAACCTACCTTGCATTTTCCTTATATGACATTAAAACCTGCTATGACATATGCTTACTTGTGAGTATTAGCTCTCTCTACACTAGAATGTGAACACACTATCAGAAACAGAAGAGAATTCTTGTTTATTTTTATCTCCCTAGCATTTACAACAGGAACCAGCACAGAGTAGGTACTCAAGTGTTAAATAAATGAACAAATAATGAAACTAAGAAGGTGAAGAAGACAGAAATCCTCCTGACATGACATAAGGTTATGAGTACTATGACAGAAAAACAAGCATAGCAATTTCATTCTTTTGAGGGGTTAAAATAAACTCAGTTGGAGGAATTAGAGCAAATGCTTACATGGGCCATTATATTACTTATTTTTTTTTTAAAGATTTTATTTATTTGACAGACAGATCACAAGTAGGCAAAGAGGCAGGCAGAGAGAGGAAGGGAAGCAGGCTCCCTGCTGAGCAGAGAGCCTGATACGGGGCTCGATTCCAGGACCCTGGGATCATGACCTGAGCCAAAGGCAGAGGCTTTAACCCACTGAGCCACCCAGGCGCCCCATTATGCTATTTCTGAACTGCTTTGTTTTCCTAGATGTCCCTCTTTCCCAAGCCAAACTTTGTGCTGTAACTATCATATTAACTCTAAAGTAGAAGTCTGATCATTTAGCTTCAAATCCTTCAGTGGCTCCCAGAATGTGCCCGGCTGTTGGAAGTTACCAGTCATGTGAGCCACCCTCCTTTAGTACCTAGGCTGAAATGTAAAACCTGATGCAAAGGATAGACGCTTCCTGGCTTCATTTTATATACTTAAACAAACCATCTTTGCAAGAGCTTTCTCACTCTTGGATTCCTACATTTACACACCCTTTTTTGGGAGCTATTTCTGGCCCTATAGGCTTTTATATTGTATTTAGATGGCCATATTTAGTTCTGTTTGTTCCTTTCCCATGTATTTCAAAATCCCCAAGATGTGCACTGAAGCTTTGAATTTGCTACTTTCAGCCTCAGTTCAATATAGGGCGTGGGCATTAATAGAAATTAGGGACTGTATTTCTGGATTTATTTATTGATTTGAGAGAGAATGTGTGCTAGGGTGGGGGCAAGGGAGGACAACAGAAAGAATCTCAAGCTGATTCCACAATAAGTATGGAGACCCACACAGGGCTCCATCTCATGACCCATGAGATTATGACCTGAGCCAAAACCAAGTCCAATATATAACTGACTGAGCTACCCAGGGGCCCCACTGGACTTCCTACTTGGGGATAGGAGTGATCCCCATTTATTTAAATAATTATAATTAACTATTATGTTATCTTCAGCAAAAACTCTTGCTAAGTGACTAGCGTATCTTCAGGTTTTTTTATTGTTTGTTCGTTTGTGGTTTTTTCCTAGGTCTCAAACTTTTTTTTCCCTCTATACATGTTTCCTTTACCATTTTGGTAGACCTTCCCTGTAATCTTCAAAATTCAATTTGGTTGTCCCTTGTCCTGTGAAATTTTCTCTGTCTCCTCCTTCTACATTACTCCCCAGACTGCTGTTGGCACATTTGCACATAACTCAACTGTATCATTGAACAAACTCTGGAGTCATTGTTTACATGTGTTTCACTCAGAGACTGTAATCTCTTTGTGTACAATACAGTACTTAGCATATATTAGGCACTCAACACGTTTGTTGGATTGAATATTTTGGAATTAATTAGTGTAGAATCAAATTAGCTGGAGTGATATTTGAACAGAACGGTGCACAAGGAGAAGAATTTCAGAAATACAAATGGAGACTAAATGGATGTCAGAAGGTAACATTTGGGAAAAAAAAAATGGCAGCATTTGATAATGCAGAAGATACTGACCCTAAGAAGTTGAGCTTGAGTGACTGACAAAACAAATGCAATTGTTAATAGAACTAAAGATTTCAGAAAGAAGAGTTAGATATACAGGTAAATAATGAATTCTGATTTGATTGGTTCTCTTTGAAAAAGAAAGCTTAGCAATTAACTTTTGGAACAAAGTCATATTTGAAATTTCATGCTAGTTATAAAATAACACTTGTTTAATTGATTTATCTTAACAATACAAGGGTTAAAGCAAAGATTGAGAAATAAGTGAAAAATTTCAAAACCAAGCAAATAAAAGGTGAAAATACATGAACTTATATAAAAGTGACATTTGTTTCCGTCCGTTCTCTATTGGGAAACTGTTAAGAACTGCTAAGCCAATCCTCTGAGAATGTGCATATGCATGTGCCTGTACTTATTTAAGGCAGTAACAGAGCAGTATAATGCTTTGCATTATGCATTTACTTTTAAAAATTTTCCTTTATGCTTATTTCATGCATATGCTTTTATTCTTTGAATCACCAAAACCTTTTCTTTATAGTAGTTAAGATCATGCCAGACTTCAGACAACACAAACACGAGGAAAGCTCTTAGAGTATGCTGTGATATTTGCTAAAAGGTAATTTTCCCTTTTCTGTATTGTCTCTGTACTCAGTAATGCAATGGAACAAACAAGCATTACATGGTTGTAATTGTCTTTCTGTGCAGACAATTAGGACTAGGGAAGGGAGGATTTGCAACTAAAAAATTAATGGTAATGACTATACATTCTTGATTACACACACACACACACACACATACACACACACAGAAATATAAAAAGGACCTCTGCCCAAAAATTGAAATGGGAAGGAATGGGATGAAAAATAAAAGAAAGGAAAAAGGGAAGGGAAGGGAAAGGAAGGGAAGGGAAAGGAAGAGAGAAGAGAAGAGAAGAGAAGAGGAGAGGAGAGGAGAGAAGAGGAGAGGAGAGAAGAGGAGAGAAAAGAGAAGAACAGAAAGGAGAAGAAAACAACTTGGGGAGCATAGGAAATATCAGGTTTCTAATGATGCTTTGTAAGCTATCTTCTATTTTTCTTTGTGTGCCACTGAATTTTAATCCTTTGAAGATATTCAGATAACCAGTATAAACCAAATAACTCAGAGTTAACCTGTCAGGGAGACAAGAGCTCCATATTTATAGCCTAAACCCCATCAGTCACTGGTTGAAGAGATCTTTCTTATTTTTGAGTAGGATAGCCACTTTTATTAGCCATTTATTAGCCGCTCCTTTTAAGTAAACATCTGGATACCAGAAATATAAAAATCCAACTTAAACTTTGCAAATTCCATAGTTTTCTGGCTGGTAGATTAGTTAAGCAAGACAGTAATGTGTAATAAATATAAGATAATAAGAAAGACAATTTCCAATTTTAACACTAAGATCCAATAAGATATGACACAAAATTATTAATTTACTTGTATCAAGCATATTTTCAAGTGTATAAACCGTGTTCTGAATTTCTGCCTACATCCTTCCAGATAAGCCCCCAAATTACTGTTAACTGGCCATTTCATCATTGTAGAAAATCCGGACTATGTTAGAGAAAACAGGTTCAGGAGTGTGATGGGAGGTAAGGGGAGGCTGTGGGAAAAGGAGAGGGCCAGGAAGAGTGGGAAGGCTGCTGTGTTCCAGGACAGGAGGAGCAATGGGAAGAAATGGAAAGGTCTAGGACTAGAAGAAAGGGTGGCCAACTGGGGTAAGAAGGATGAAGGGAAGGAACAAAAGACAGCAAACATCAGAAATAACAGCACTTTAGGAAAACACAACAAAGGTAGAAGCTCTAAGAAGAATGATCTTGACCTGTTTGAGACAATTCAAAGTCCAGGGCGGTAGGGTAGACACTACAGCATGAGAGGATGAGATGAAGTAAATGGGGCAGGTAGGGGACACAGCCATGCCAGTCTTTAGCCTCTAAATTATAGAAAGTAGATAATATTAAATCTTAAGTCTTTAAAAAGTAGTTTCTTTAATTCATTTCTTTTTCAAAACACTGGCATTTTATTTAACCTGCCCGGGTAATTCTAATATAAATTGGCTTATTTAAGTTTATAACCTGCCCAGGTAATTATAATATAAATTGGCTAATGTAAGTTTAAAGAAGTACATAATATCCGAAGTACCTGGGTGGCTCAGTGGGTTAAAATCACTGCCTTCTGCTCAGGTCATGATAACCAGGATCCTGGGATTGAGCCCCACATCAGGCTTTTTGTTCAGCGGGGAGCCTGCTTCCCCCTCTCTCTTTGCCTGACTCTCTGCTTACTTGTGATCTCTGTCCATCAAATAAATAAATAAAATCTTTAAAAAAAAAAAAGAAAAGTACATAATTTTCAACCTGAAGCTAGTAACTTGAGTTCCATATGACTTCAGGATTCATCTAGTCACTTCCCATTAGACACACATACCCACACACAAGCATACACAATTTTTCTTTTCCACATAACTCCTTATTTAGTTTGGTATTTAAAATGTTTTTCATTCAACAATTAGAAGTAACAAGCAAATCATAAACACATCAGAGTTTAAAACCTGAGCTCTAACACCACAAGCTATCTGTCCCAGGAGTTATCTAACCTTTCTAAACTCCAGTTATATAATCTGAAGAGTTGAAGTGTTTATGCATAGGACAGGAATGAAGCTAACTGAAGTTACTAACTTTTGAAGATAACACAAGGAGATTTTTTTAACCATAATGTTAGGAACTTTGTAACTACGCCTATAGTAATATTTTAAAATAAATTTACAACAAATACTTGGTTATGGAGATTTAAGTGTCAATACATTTCAGTAAAAGTATTATTAATACATATTTATTAGCCCTGCCTTAATTTTGAAAAGAGTGATCAGTGAAAGGGCAAACAATGAGAGAAATAAAATAAGCAAAATATACTTGCTTTACAAGTTTGGTTCTATTATATTAAGATTGCGTTTAAAAAAGAAATTGTGTGGAAACACTACCTTTTATTAGAAGCTTTACAATTTAAGAAATGAAGGAAAAGAGAAGTCCTTTAAGATTCAAAGAAAAATGGGAAAAAAGTAGATATTCAGAATTCAACAAAATTCCTGTTGAGTCCTATTTTCTTTGATCTTACTAGGGACAAAGAGAAGGTACACACTGAGCTGTTTAGTTTTACTTTGCTTGATTTATGAAATCTTTGTGGTTTTCATTTAACATGGAGGATTTCTTGTAACATATTCCCATGAAAATCATTAAGACAGAGCTGTATATTCCCAATGAAATGGGAAAGGTTGTTAATTGGTCAATGTTGATAGTTTATTTACATAAATCATGACCCTATTAACTAAATATTCTCTTCCTAAATAGCAGCAATTTTAGACCTGAATTATCTAAATAATTGACTCAATTTTTCATTTTAGCTTGCCATTATACACACAACCTTTGACTTAAAGATGAATATGAGCTTTTATAAATTTAGCTGACATTACCAAATTACTTATTTTCTTAGTGATTTTTATCTAATTGGAGTCTTAATCTGAAATAACTTATTTTCCTTAACCCCACAGCAAGTCACTGCTGACTTTATGCTTTAAATTCCAAAATATACACTAGATATCAGTGAGATGTTGGCTGGCTTACTAGAACTCAGTTGGAAAATGTAACAAATTTTTTTTCAAAAATAAAATAAGGTGGAAGAGGATCATTCTTTTTTGAATGGGCAGGAATTAAAGCAAATCTTAAGAGTTTGTTTTCAATGGCATTTGTGACTGTGAGTTGGTTTATTTAACACCATTGGTTCTTTATTAAAAAATATAAGAGCAAACAAATGAAGAAAATTATTTTTTATTGACTTCCCAGAAAAATAAGCCATTTAATCTTCAAATGAGTCTGCCTGTTTTCAGTTGATTTCTTAAGTCTTTGCCTTAAATGATTTTTTTTTTAAACTCTAGTGGAATAAGAGGGGAGTGTTCTTTCCTGCTGTTTTATGGTTAGCATTCCCACTGACATAGACAGCAGTAATTAGTCAGAACAACAATGCTTATACTATGAAGTGAACTTTCCCAACTGACAAAAAAAAATAGATTTGGAATTTTTACTTATCTGGAGTTTGAGCTTGAGTATCTGATTTTCTTCTCACCCATTTTCCCTTATGGTTAGATCCCTAGAAAATAATGTCATGTTTGATTAATTGCATCATTTTTGCATTTGTGGTATGTGAAATAAATTTTATTTATATTTGCAAATTTATCTGTATTTATCTGGGGCTCTTGAAATTCCTCATCTCTGATGGTTTGTGAATCACTTACCAGTAGCAGGACTTCTTGGAAGGGAAAAATAAGCAGATTTCTATCCTGCCAGCCCCAAACTGTAAATTGTGGGGTCTGGCTGAGAAATTTTTATTTATAAAGGTAATAAATGATTAATGATCAGTAAAAAGTAATAGGGAATTCTTTTGTCCTGTTCTGTATATGTATATAGAGACACACATACACATATACATGTAGATAAAACTTTTCTAATATGTAAGAAATATGTATATATTATATTTGTGTATTTATATCTTTATGATTTATAGTTGAAGTATTACTTTGCATTTGAATTAGTATATTTTACATAATAATTTTAGTAATGCCTGCCATTTTCAGTAGTTTTATATTAATCAAAAGACCTGGAAGGGTTTTTGATAACCACTAATCACCAATGTTCAAAACCATTAATGGAAGGGCTGGTTGGAGTCTTATTAGTTTCCTAGGGCTGCTGTAAAAAGATGCCACTAACTTGGTGGATTAAACAACAAAAATTTATTCTCTTACAGTCTTGAAAGATAGACATCTAAAATCAGGGTGTTATGGTCTGTTATTTTAATTCCCACAGAACTCACCACCTAATGTGATGGTATTATTTCCTTTAAGAAGTAACTAGGATTAGATGAGGCTATGAGGGTGGTGCCCTCATGAAGGGATTAGTGCCCTTATATCATGAGAGAGCTTGCTTCCTCTCTCTCTATTCTCCTTGTGAGGATATGATGTGAAAGCATCAGTCTTTAACCCAGAAGAGGGTTCTTACTGTGAATGTCCATGCTAGTACCCTGATTTCAGCTTCTAGCTTTTAGACCTGTGAGAAATAAATTTCTGGTGTTGAGAGTTTAATTAAAGAGCTCCATAATATTGCTGCCTCAGCACTCATTTTGTGTGGCCAAGCAGCCTGCAGGGGCCTTGAACTGACACCAGCCCTTCCCTGGAGTGAATGCCTTAGATAACAGCCGACAGAGTCACAACTATGGATAGGTCCCTTATTATCTTCCCCAGGGCGCCTTGGTGTTAAACAGCCTCCCACTGCCTCTGAACTCCTTCCCGTGATGCCCCATAGAGAAGACCCTCAGGGAGCTTACCAAAACTCTGCTATTTTTGGTTGGTATTGACCAATTCAGACTTATCCCAGGAACCCCAAAGCACTCCACTGGTGGATCCTAATAAAGGAACATGCTCCAACTGCACACTGCCTTGACTTTCCGTTATGGCTCTTTGAGGTATACATGAACCTCCTCCAGGATCTGTGAGTAATTAAGTTTTCTCTTTTAGTTTCCCTGTGGTCAGAAAGAGGGGCACAGCCATGCTTACTCTGAAGGCTCTATGGGAACATCCTTCCTTGCCTCTTTTAGCTTTTGGTAGTTGCCCCAAATCGTTGGCATTCTTTGGCATTTTAGCTTGTAGATGTATTACTCCTATCTCTGTCTCTGTCTTCATGACCTTTTATCATCTTTCTGTATCCAAAGTTCCCTCTTCTGATAGGGCCACTAGTCATTGGAATTCACACTAATCCAGTTATGACCTCATCTTAACTTGATTACATCAGCAAAGACCCTATTTCTATATAAGGTCACATTCACAGGTACCAGGGATTAGGACTTGAATTTGAGGAAGACATAAGTCAACCCACTATAGTATCTATGTGCTTCGTATCAAATGAAATAGGGAAAGGATAATTTTTGTCAAGAGTTTTTCTTTTTTCTAACGTTTGTCTAGTGTTAAAGTAGATGAAGTTCCCCCCTCAAAGATAAGAAATAGATTTTAAAAAAATTCTTTAATAGTTTTCCATTGATATTTTCTATAATGATAGAGTCGTGGAACCTAAGGAAACACAAACAAAAATAGCAAGCAAATTATATGGTCCAGGGATTCATAAATGAGTTGTAAGGATAAGTCATATATGAAATAGTAACACAATAAGCAGAGTGTCTTATGATTACTGATAAAACGGAGTGACAGAATATGGCTTTGGGAGTAGGTTGTAAATGTGTAGTCCAGGTGGTGGCACTCCAGTGGGGGAAATGAAGTGAAAATTATTTTTCTCATTCCCCATTTCTCTATCCTACCCTTTTCTTGGGACGTAATGACACATTGACTTTGTTAGAGATACCAACTCACTAACAATGTAGTTCTTTTTTTTTTTTTTTAAAGATTTTATAACAATTTAGTTTATATAAAAAGCTCAATATTCTTTCAGTAACTACTACTTTTCACAGCTTCCTAAAACACTTTTTCTGACATAGGTCTCAAGGTCCTTATACTCTTCTGCGATAAATAACCAAGAAGTACCTTGCTTTTTCATTTATCTCCCACTTTTGTTAGTAATATTGCTGACTAGCCTATATCAGTCACTCCTTGCTTGTCCACAGTTTTCAGTGAGATTGATTGAATTTTCCACAAAGCATTCAGAAATGGAAAAAAAAAAGCCTGTTTATTTAAGGATCACTACCTCCAATAAAAGGAAACCACTGAGAAACCACCCATAGTTTGTGTGATCTTACTCTTCAAACAGATGTGGTTGATGATAGAGGACATGTTCATCCTTTCTTGAGTTGTGGCTTCACTGTCACAGCTAGTGTTTACACTAGCTTTACACTAGTTTACTTAGCTTGTTTACAAAAGAATGGTTGAAATGGTGTTGGGTTTCAAAGCATCATTCAGACCAATGAACTGTGTACAGCAACACTTCATGCTCAGTGGGACTCAGCATCTTACCATAGTACCTCAGTTCCTCCAACCAATTAGAAACAAGCTGTCTCTGACTGTTCCAACTCAAACAGGACTATTAAATAAGAAAAAGATTAATTTTTGTTGATTATTTACTATGAAGACCTTGCCAGTAGAGTGGTAGGTATAAAGTCATTGACTCAAATGTTTTTGCTTATTTAGGAGAAAAATATCAAAATTCATTATAATTTTATAGCTTACCTCTTTGGCCAATGCAAACTCTTAATTCTTTATACATTTTGCTATAAATCTATTCACAGTACGAACCTAAAACATACTATGATGTTGTGTTTGTTTTTCAAAAGAATAAATGGGTAATATAGTTTTCAATGGGTTAAATTGTCTCCCTCCAAAATTAATGTTGAAAGTCCAAGCCTTTTGTTTCTATAAATGTAAACTGACTTGGAAATAGAGTCTTTTCAATTTAATCAAGTTAATATGAGGTCATTTGAGTGATGTCTAACCCAAGATGACTAGTATCTTTACAAGAAGAGGGAAATTTGGACACAGACATATGCATGGAGAAGAATGCTTTGTGAAGACATGGACACAGGGAGAAGACAGCCAGGTGACAAGGGGGCACTTTGGAATCATTCATATAAAGGACAGGGAATATCAAGGATTCCAGAAGCTGGAAGAAATAGGAGGTAATCTCTGCTATGGGTTTCAGAGGGAGAGAAAAACCTGCCAACACCTTGATTTTGGACTTCTACACTCTGAAACTGTGACATAGTATATTTGTATTGTTTTGAGCCACCCAGTTGTGGTACTTGCTACAGTAGCCCTAGGAAATGAATACATTGCTCTAAAAAAAGAATTTCCAAAGTACTGACTGCTACCTCTGATTTTCTTTCACTTTCCTCAAAAATTCATTAATTCTAAACCAAAATTTAAGAAAATGGGAATAGAACTGGGAATTCCTAATAAAAGATAGGTAACAAGAGGCCACTGAGTGTTTTCAAACAGGGGTTGACATTGATAAGCTTGGGGTCTTAGATGCATGTTTCAAACTGACTGGGAGTTTAAAAATGGGTAAAACTAGATTCACTGGGAAAGGGATGGAGGGAAAAAGGAGAAAAGAAGGAAGACACAAATGATGAAAAGAATGAAGACATGAAGTGTCCCAAACAAATAGTAATAAGATATAAAGCAATAATGATGATGAAATTTGAAATGAGAATAACATAAAATGGATTTGGGAAACCTTAAAAAGAAGAATGAACAAAATGCATTCACAAAATATACACATTTATGTTGATCTAAGAAATGAAAAGCTAATCATGGCACTCCAAATTTGCATAAGAAAAAAAGTAGCTGAACTGATGATGAATTGCATGCATTTAAGAGAAATTATCTTCCTATTTTTAAATGAGATAGAAAGGAGAGGATAAAGATTTATATTTTGGTATGTTTGACTGAAGATACATTGAATGTGTCAATTAGATATTGAGTTCAGAAAGTGATTACACAGACCTGGAAAACAGAGGCATGAATGGGACAGAAGCTGCCAAGACCAGCTACCTGGAACAACCAAATATTAACAGTCATTCTGGCTCACCCTGTTCTTGCTCTGTTATTCTTAGACTTGGATTCTCATCCTTATTCTTTTGAAGTGGCTTCTAGAGTCCCAGTCTTCACACCCAAATTCCAGGCAGAAAGAAGGATAAAAAGCAAGAAAGAGAGGGAGAATGCCAGTTCCCTCAGTCTTTAAAAGCCCCCCTCCCCACCCCACCCCCCGCCTGTCCAGGAGCTTCATCTAACCACTCTTATCACCTATGTGCAAAGAAAGAGGAGAGACCTAGATGTTGGTGGGACAGAGGAGACCAAGAAGATACTGGGTCAGTATCTAGTAGGCTCTGTTATGGGGCTATCCCTGCTTGTTCAGTTTATTTAATTGTTGAAATATGATCTGATTCTGATTCCTTGCCAGTGGATTAACTCCAGCACTTTAAGTATTTTTCTTTTCAGATATTTTGGAGAAAGCCTGTAAAATCAAGCCAGTAAATCATGAAGTGCAGTACTTTTTTTTTTTTGTCTAAACATTTGCTTGTTTATATGCCTTTGTGTATATTTCTACTTTCTGAAGATTGATACAAATCATTTTTGACATCTGTTTTCTACAGTCTGCATTTTTCTTATATCTTACATTAAGATAAACAATTAAAAGTTGACTTCATCTTGAAGCTGTGAATGCATAGTTATTTTACCTTTGAATGTGATATAACCCATTTTTTTTCCTATTCTACTTGTCAACACAGCAAAAGGGAAAATGGTGACTTTCAAAATGCACATCATTTGCATGTTTTGCTCAGAATATCATATGACAGCATAATATCCTAAATTATATATCTATCACAGTTAATTATTTAATTTCCCATTGTACAGAAAAAATATTTCTATTTTACACATTTTCAAATTAAAAAAGAAACAAAGAATAATTTTTCAACAGTCACTCAACAAATATTTATCTAATTCTTTTGAGTGCCAGACATTATGCTTGGCTGTAAAGATAGATTCAGTGTAAATAAAACAATTTTAGAATCAATACTTTTCAAGAAGTTTGTGCAGGGCAAGCTATTTTATCTAAAAAGTGTATATACACATATATGTGTGTGTGTATGTATATATATATATGCATATGTGTGTATATATACACATGTATGTGTGTATGTATGCATTTTTGTTCATCGTTTTCTTGGTACAACATATAGTATAAAATTGAATACAATGGAGACAGTATGATATGGAGGTAAATGTACTAAGTTGTAGTTGCACTGATTAGTGCTCGTCTAGACCACCCATTTAGACTGCAGTTTCATACTGGGTGGTGGTGTGTGTCAGGAGGAATTGACCCTTCCACAGAAAGTTAAAAAAAAAAAAAAATATATATATATAATAACAGTCAATTTAGAAAGTACTTTCAGCAATATTTTCTGATGCAGAGGTCAGTGGTTTACACTTAAACTCGTAATTTTTGTTCTGTTTAAAATAATGTCTTATCTGTTATTCATCATATTGCTTCCCGGGAGCAATAATTTACTTGATGCAGTGTAGATTCAATTGGCATGTTAGCAAATGTTCGGAAACATTATAATTTCATTTGAAATTTATTGAGTTGGCACAAAGAATAAGATAATGAGACAAGTGCAGATTTACAGATTTACAGCCTTCTGCCTGAAACATATTCATTTGAAATTTAATTCAAGAGGATTGTCTTAAAAATTACACGTATAAAAATTTTCCTATGTCAGAAGCATAAAGTCCTTAATAATGCTTTCCAAAACTTAAGCAATTAGTTTATCTATATGGATTAATATGAAAATAAATTTGAAAATGTCTTATATAAATAAAAAGACTGAGGCAATGCTGAGATTTTGATTTATTTTCAGTTCTTTAAAAACATTAGTCACATGTTATGAATGAAATAAAGTTTCTGAATGTAGGGAATATTATCTTATCAGTTTTTTGTTTAATGCTATATATTAAAAGAACACAGATTCAATGTGATAATACATTTATAGCAAAATGTATTGTTATTCAAAATATGTTGAAATCCTATTCTATTTTTTAATGTATTACAATTGGTTGCTTCCAATAAGTTAAATCAAAAGATTAGAAATATCCTATAGCGGCAGAAACTTTTTATGGGTTATGTGTAACAAAGTCAGCCACTTAAGGAATTCCCAAAACACCAAAGGCTATGATGTTATTGATCATCACCTGCGGAACAGATGAGATATTATCAGATAGTCAAAAACACAAAATAGGAACATGTGAAACAGAACAACAGTGTTGCATTAAGTTATGGTTCAAATAATTCTATTATTTGACCACTACATTGAATTAAACATTTGTCCCATTAATCATATTACGGTTTTCTTAAAGACATGGCTAATTTGAGGTATACGTAAGCAAAGCATAAATAAGATTAGAGGGCTTGTTGGAGAAATGTTTTTGCCTTCAGAAAGGTTCAAGGATTTCTTTATCCTTAACTGATTTTCATCTATAAGATTTTAAGATTTATATCCTGATCTGATCTGAACTAAAGGAAAGTGAAAATTTATAATAATTGGGAAATTGCTCTTTCCAAAAAGCGTGTGATGAAAAAGCTACATAATTCTCAATTATGAGACAAAACCCACAAAAAAGAATATTGCAAGGTTTAATTAACTGATAGTATATTAATTGAGTCAGTTATTTATTCATCTCAAAAGAAGAGCATTCTAAGAGCCTTGCTGATAGCCAGCTCTGCTGTGACTTCTCTAATATCTAATTTGAAGGGATTTTTAACAAGTATAAGTGAAACAATGTACATAAAACATATATAGTTAAGAAATAATTGTTAAGAATAATAGTTAAGAAAAGTTAGCTGTTGTTAATATAATCAAACACAAGATTGATTAGTAGAAAACTATTTGATTTGTAGGTATTAACAAATTTTAGCTTATCTCTGGGAGCTTCTAATTTAATCCTATATAAAATAGTAATCCTATTACAGTTTTTATAATTTTTACACTCTTGAGTTTTAATTGTATTATTTTAGTAGAAATTTAGTAGAGATTAAATACAGTAAACAATGACTTGATGTCTAAATTCACCTATTTTTTTAAATTAATTAATTAATTTTTTCAGCATAACAGTATTCATTGTTTTTGCACAACACCTAGTGCTCCATGCAATATGTGCCCTCCCTATCACCCACCACCTGGTTCCCCCAACCTCCCACCCCTGACCCTTCAAAACCCTCAGGTTGTTTTTCAGACTCCATAGTCTCTTATGGTTTGCCTCCCCTTCCAATTTAAATTCACCTATTTTTGAAACTGTCTTCATTAAACTGAGGTAAAATATAGCCATTAGTATTTTCTTTTTCATTGGTAAGAAAAAGAGATGTCTGTGTTTTATATAAATGTTTTTGCAATTTACATAAAATTTGCAATCCACTCACAGGTTGAAAGACCATTAATGAGTATGTGGGTGACAAAAATAGTATGAGACACAATGTTATAATCATAGTGATTTGCTTTCAAATATCTGTAAAGGAGCAGCTGCTATAAAAATCATCATGACTGAACACAAGATTTATTTGTAGAAAATGATTTGATTTGCAAATTTTAGCTAATATCCTGGAGTGTCCAAGATTATCTATAACAGTGCTCCTCATGTACTTTTGTCCAGTGAACAATTTGAATACAGCAAAAGGTCCCAGGAAGTATATATCTAGGAAAAAAAGGCTATGTTGAATAATTTTCATAACCCACAGACTGAAATCTAGATTTAATAAGGACATAGAAGAATTCATTCCAACCCTACAATTGTTCTGTCCTAATAAAACCTCCAATGCCCAAGACATTTTTCTGCAAATCATATATATTATTTTAAAAGATGTAGAAGAGCAAGTTATAGTTGCCTGGTCAAAGTCTGTCTCAATTCAGGGTCAATATTTTCTCCCACTATATGTTATAATTTCATACAAAGAGAACTGTAAATAATTTACTAGTCAATAACTAAAGCTACAAAAATATAACCAAATATAAATAGTCAAGTCATAAAATTTACATGAAGGTTTTTGTTTTTGTTTTTGTTTTTATTTTAGTGCATTTAACTGTTAAGCATGGGAGGTGGTCTATATATTAAGCATTTGAAATACAGTAGGGAAAAGATACAATTATCAAGGAATTACAAGCAAAAAGTTCTGGAGCTAGACCATAAGTCACAAAATGGAAAAGAAAAGGGAAACATCACAATAAGAAAGGACACAAAAGAGCATTTTCTAGAAGAATTCAAAATAAAGTTACCATATAAAATAAAATGTGCCTTAAAGTTGAATTTCATATAAATAAAAACATCTTTTTATTATGAGAATGCCCCATACAATATTTGTGATACTTACACTACTTTTTTTGTTTTTCTGAAATACTATATTTTCATGTGCTAAATCTGGCATTCATTCTCAAAACAATAGAAATAAAAGGAAGCAAAAGTTAAAATTAATAAATCAATAATACAGGATGGATGGAATATGTGTGGGCAATTCAAATGCTATGGCTTAAAAATAAAGTTCATACTATTATTTTAAAAATATTTTCAAGGCAAAAGCACATGTAAGTGATGGTCATCTTTCATATTTTTAAATCATGAGGAGAATGTCATGGAGATCATTCATATTTATAAGCTTCATATATTTTCTGAATATTTCACATATATCAACAATTGGAACTATCAATTTAAGAACATCAGTAATAGGAACAATTAATTGGTAAAGCACAGGTCGATTTTTTAATAAGAAATTAATTTCTAGAGAAATTTCATTTGCTTATAAACCATAGGAGACCTTTTTACATTCAAATATTCTTTACATATTAACAGACCATTTTTCTTCATTGATTATAGTATTTGGAAATATTAATTGAATTATTGTTTATAAATACAGATGTTGCATACATGCCCAAAACTCTGAAATTGCACAAAGTTCACAAGTAACTATAAATATTTAAATAAAAGCCAAAATACAGCTGCAGTGTTCAGTTGCTAATGCTCAAAAGGAAATATTTATATCCATTTTGTTTTAATCTGAAGCCATTGTACTCAGAAAGCTATACAGGAAACTGGCTGTGTGTGTGTGTGTTTTTTAAAATTAGATGTATTATTTCATACACACTAATCAATCTCTCTAGAACTAAGTATGAAATACATATTAGGTCATTAAAAGTTACTAATTAACATTTTTCTTTAAATGTCTTCTAAGAACTCTCACAGGTGTGCACACGCACACACACACACACACACACAAAGATGACAGAAGAAATGCTATTTTATTTACATTCAGAAAACACATACGGTTTCACAAACGTAGTACTTGTGACATTTGAGACCAGTTAGATACTTTTTAGAGTGTAAGGAATGGTTATATTATGTATATTGGGATGTTTAGAAGAATCCCTGGGTTTCACTCCTAGATATCAGGAATACCTCTTAGTTTTAGCAGTCAGAAATGTCTCTAGACAGCCAAACATTCCTGTGAGGGTCAAGAGTAGAGGGCAAATCTGTCGTTGGTGCTCTAATACATCAATTTGGCCACTTATTTCATCACAACTAACACTGATAATAACAACCCTATTTATTCAGGCCTCAATATGTGCTTGTTACACACCATCTGTAATCACAATATATAAACACTATTTATGTCATTTTTACATGGACTTACTTTTTTTAGAACATTGAAAGAGTCACAACAAAATTGAGGGACAACGTAGAGATTTCTCATGTATCATCTGCTCATACACATGCATAGCCTCCCCAATTATTCACATCCCCCACCACTGGTACATTTGTCACAACTGATGTAAGTACACTGACATATCAGTATCACCCAAAGTCCATGGTGTACATTAGGTTTCACTTGAGTGGTACATCTTCTATGGACTGGAAATTTATAATGACATGTATCCATCATTATGGTATCATAGACAGCATTTTTACTGTCTTAAAAATTCTCTTTGTTCTGCCTGTTCATCCCTTTCCGCTCCTCAACCGCAACTTTCTCCATACTTTTGACTTTTTCAGAATGTTTTAGAGTTGGAATTATACAGTATGTAGCCTTCTTGTATTGGCTTAATTCATTTAGCAATATGAACTTAAGGTTCCTCCATGTCTTTTTATGGCTTGATAGATCATTTCTTTTTAGCTCCGAATAATACTCCATTGCTTACGGTGTAGCGTGGTTTACCTATCCATTCACTTACTGAAGGACATCTTGGTTATTTCCAAGTTTTTGGCAATTATGAATAAAGTTACTATGAATAAAGTTGGCAATTATGAATAAAGTTGCTTAGGTTTTTGTGTGGACATAAGTTTTCAACTTCTTTGAGTAAATAACTAGGATTGTGATTGTTAGATCACATGTAAGAGTAGTTTTAGTTTTGTAAGAACTTTGTAAGATGTCTTATTGTTTCCGGGACATTTTATCTATTTGGATTGTATATTCAGAACCCTTTTTAAATGTGTTGTTTTTTCAGGCATGTTGGAGCTAAAGTAGAGCATAAAATCAGCCATAATACCTGGCTTGCTAAAACGTAACGCTGCGGCGGTGGCTAAGGACAGGGAAGGTTTCAGAGAAGGGCTGAGGCCTGTTTGACCACTGGGCAGTTGGAATGCCTTGGAGTTGCCATCCTTAAAGCTTTCTTAGCCCAAACTGCCACCCTGTGATCTAAGAGATGCATTGTCCCTTAGGCTGTGTTTAGAAGAACTGCTAGAACACGCAGATTAGCATATCATTTCCTTTTGGTAAACAGATCCTCCTGGTTCCAGTAATACCCACTTTAGTAACTTTATTCATTTATTCACATAGTAACTTTATTCATTTAGTAATGAATAGTAACTTTATTCATTTATTCACACGTCACAAGCTTGAGAAACAGTGATAAAGATTTGTGATTATCCTGAAGGACCAGTAAAATCAGGAGAAAAGAAGAGCAAAGGGTGTTCATCTCTGAGAGTTGACCCCCACGGCCTTTTCCTCTCTTTCACAACAAAGTCTGGAGCAGTAATCCTTCATCGGCCAGTACAGGGGTTGATGGCCATTCCTGGCACACACAGTCATTCTCTTTAGATTTAACATGTGGATCCTGTCTACTTTTGTTGCTGTTCTAAAAACAGTTAAAGTTCTGGATTTTTGTACTATGGTTTTGGTCTGGTTGGTTTCTCTGGTGCTATGAGGCTCCCATTGCTCTGTCAGTGTTGCCTGAGGGGACATTCTTTCTGTTAGTATCCTCTGTAATCAACATGTTGCAGAAAAAACATTGTACATAACATCTAGACAAGAGGTAAATGAGTAATCTGGTGGTAGTGTGGTGGAACAAAATGTGTTTTGAGGGAAAAAGTATGTGTTTATGTTTGTGTTTATATGATTAGAAATCATCATAATAAAAATATATTCTGAAAACACAATATGTTACTAATTTTTTGTGTTAGGGATGGTGACGCTTAAGGGAATTTAATTTTGTTGTTACAAAAGTGCCTTCAGGAAGAAATTTAGTTGAAGTAATATATCAACTATAAACCTGTCACACAAATTTCTTGGGGTTTTAAAAGCTTGTAGTTAGTCATTAAATTACTACTACCCCATTACATGACTTTTTATTGCTTTATCAAAAAGAAAACTGATACTAAATAGTATAAATGACTAAGCAAATAAAGTAGAACAGTAATGAGATCTAAACACAAAACACAAACGGTAACAGTCTTTACTTTTCAAAACAGGGTAACTCCTCAATTCATCTCGCCACTCCTTCAGAATTGATATAAATGGCTCATGTAATAAATGAAGTCAAATTTTAATGTCATCTGTTAATTAGCATCTGTCTTCAGGTTAATTGTGCATTTGAGAAAACAAGGAAATAAGGAAGGTTAATCTTCATAAATTGACTAAAGCATTTTTAAATTAAAGAGCTACATTAATCTAGAAAAGACCATTTCTTAATAACACATATTCACTTGAAAGAATTCAATTAATATTTAACAGTGTCTCAGGATAAAATTAATTGCAGTCTCTGGGATCTTGAAACAAAAGAAAAGGCAGGAAAGGAAATTCTTTGTCTAAAATTATATCAGAAGAAAATAAATAAATAAATAAATAAATAGAATTATATTAGAAGAAAACTGGTGTTGTTTAGAAAGTGTCTGACAAAATGTCCTCTAGAACTTCTTCAGTTTAAATTATGTTTTAACTTTTTTACATCACCCAGACTAAATTAATTCATAAGAGATTTATTTGCAAATCTTTGGTGAGTTAAAGTAATAGGTTTTAGGGGATGGAATTATTTGTTATTCTCAACTTATTTGGATAAATTTATTTATTTAAAGATTTTATTCATTTATTTGACAGACAGAGATCACAAGTAGGCAGAGAAGCAGGCAGAGAGAGGAAGGGAAGCAGGCTCCCTGTTGAGCAGAGAGCCCAATGCGGACTCGATCCCAGAACCCTGAGATCATGACTTGAGCCAAAGGCAGAGGCTTTAACCCACTGAGCCACCCAGGCACCTCTCATTTGGGTAAATTTAGTTGTGATGAGGTAAAAGGGACAATTCAGGGAACTCTCCCAGGGTCTTCAGTCAGTGACTGCAGTGAATGAGAATTTTCCATTAGGTAAATGTGGAGCTCTCACAATTTCTTTCTGTGATGAAGAAAGTCCATGGTTTCATTATTTGAGAAAAAAGTCATACTCTTGTACATTTGGTTAAACACCCCTATGTTTCCCACGAAAGGTAGAATCCCTCATCTACATTATGCTGGCTATACTGGTTTGTGACTGGCTTTGTTTGCTTAATGTAATATTTTTGAGAAGCTTCTATGTTAGTAAATATGTTGGTAGTTCGTATTTTCGTGGCTTTATAGTATTGCATTATTTGAATATATTTCAATTTGAGTATTGTCCCAATTTCTGTTTTAGAAATAGAATTGCTGTAAATGTTTTCATATGTGTATTTTGGTGGACATATGCACTCAATTCTCATATAACTAGGAGTAGATTTTTTAGAAAATAGACTAGGTATGTGCTCACTTTAGTGGATTTTGTTACATCTTCTTGATAAACTTTTTTTTATCATTATAAAAGTTCTTTTTTGTCATTGAAAATACTCTTTAATGTAAGGTCTTTTCCCCTCTGATGTTAACATAGGCCACTCCAATTCTTAGTATTTGCATGAGGTATTTTCCTGTAATTTTACTTTTTAACCTGTAGATGATTTATAAAGCATGTTTCTTGTGAACAGCAAAAAAAAAAAAAAAAAAGGAGAATTTTTAGAATCACTAATGTATTAGGGCTTAAGTACTCACCTTGATACTAGTTTTGTATAAGTTTCATCTAGGTTTTTTTTCTTTATTCTTCCTTATCTAATTACTATTGCTTTAACAAGCATCTTTTTTATTATTCCACCTTTCATTTTTACTCACATTTTAAAAATTCAGTATTCTTTTATTGGTTACCCTAGAAATTAATACATCCTTAACTTATTATAGTCTGCCTCAAATTAGTAGGGTTATAGATCCCAAACAATGCAAGAATCTTTTAAGGGGTGCCTGGGTGGCTCAGTGGGTTAAGCCTCTGCCTTCAACTCAGGTCATGATCTCAGGGTCCTGGAATCGAGCCCCACATAGGGCTCTCTGCTCAGCAGGGAGTCTGCTTCCCCCTTTCTCTCTCTCTGCCTGCCTCTCTGCCTGCTTGTGATCTCTGTTGAATAAATAAATTAAAAAAAATCTTAAAAAAAAAGAATCATTTAATAGTTAATTTATCCTATTCTTGCCTGTTTTCTATTATTGCCATGTACTTTACTTTTAATTCTGGTAAAAATCCAAAATGCATTATCTTTTTTGTAACTTTAAACAATCAGTAGTCTTTTACAATTGTCTTTGTATTTACTCTTTCTGGAAATGTTTATTTCTTCTTACCCTTTCTTCAATTTGTGATTATTTCTCTTAAGGCTGAATAATTTTCTTTAATATTTCCTGTAGTTCAGATGCGTTGGTCATTTTTTCACTAGCCCTTTTTTTTTAATAGCTAAAAACACTTGCATTTAACTTCATTTTGTAAGATTATTGTTCCTGAGTATAGAAATCTAGGTTGGCAGTTTGTTTTTTTTCCATACATTAAGACTACATTTTAATATTTTATGACATATATAGGTGTATATGTCATAAATATATATGTCAGAAATATGTATATGTGTGTATATTTATACACATTATATATGTATATATACAAATTTATTTATTTACAAATAATTTTATTTAAATAAATAAATAATTATAATTAATTAATTACAAATAAATAAATTTTTATTTAGTAAGTAAGGAAGTAAAGTAGCCTCCACTCCCAGAGTGGGTCTTGATCTCATGACCCTGAGATCAAGTCACATGCTGTACTGACTAAGCCAGCCAGTTCCCCCTTGACTTCTGTAATTTATGCTAAGATCAAATATTATTGTTTTACATCATAAAATGTCTTCTTTCTCAAGTTATTCTTTTTTTTTATTGTATTTATTTATTTGAGGGGGAACGGAAGAGGGACAAGCAGACTCCCCTTTGAGCAGGGAACCTGTTGTGGATTTCCAGGACCCCTAGATCATGACCTGAGCTGAAGTCAAACACTGAACCAACCAAGCCACCCAGAAAGAAGACCATCTCTTCTTCCTGTGTTTATTTTTAAGATTTGTTTCATTATCTTTGCTTTTCTTTAAGCTTACTGTGATATGGTTATAAGTTGTATTCTTTATCCACTTGACTTTTGCTTAACTTTTAAATTCATGAGTTTGTACTTTTATCAAGTCAGAAAAACCTTACCATCTTTAAAAAAAAATAACATCCATGTCATTCTCCTCTTCTTCTGGTATTCTAATTACATGTAGTTAATTAAGCTTATTGATCCTATACTGCATTTATTTCTGCACTTTCTTAAAAAAATATTTTTGTCTCAGTAGTTTATATTTTCTCTTAACTAGTTTTTGACTTTATGAATTTTGTGTTCTAGTCTGCCATCAAATTCACATAGTCACTGCTTAATTTGATGCAGTTTATTTGAATTCCTATAATGTATATTTATTTTGTGTAGATTATAGGTATCCATAGAAAATCCCTTTATTGCATTAATCTTATCCATATATTCTGTATTTAAAAACAAAAGTCATTATTTTGAAGTTCTTGTCTGTTAATTTCAATATTAAATTATTCTCTATCTGCATCTAATGGCTAGTTTATTTTTTAATCACCAAACAATTGTCTCTGCTTTTCCATCTAGCTAGTAATTTTTAAACATATTTTGAAAAATAAACATATACTGAGTATTTTGCATGATATATTGTAGAGGTTTTAGAGTTTGTTATTTTTGAGCATCACATATTGTATTTTATTCATCCAGCAATTAAATTACTGGCAGCTTATTTATTTTGATGAGACTCGGTTAAAAATTTTAATAAGGAGTGTCTAATTCAATTTTTCCTTCATCGCTACTGTGTACTCTCTTTTCTTTTGGGGCCTGGACTTTCTTGCTTTTATTTTTTTTATTTATTTTTTTTTCAAACAAATGTACAAACTTTTTATTTAGAATTAGACTCAAATACAAACTAAATACAAATTAAATATAAAACAAAATATAAATCACCTGAGATGTTAATAAGGTCTCTCTACTATGACTTAGCCAGAACGATATCTCTCCAGCTTTGTAGAAACTCTTGAATTGCTTTTCAGCTCCCACATCTCATCAGATGTTCTATGCTAGGTCATTTTATGTCATCCTGTGCATTCATAGTTTAGGAGTTGGTGAAGAATGAGGAAGAATCCTTTTACATATTTCTTCTTTAAGGAGTCCTTTTTTATTTTTTTTAATCTTGCCTCCAGTTCTTATTAATATCAGGAGACATAAATTTCGATCTCTCTTCCCTCTCACCAGCCAGACACTAACTGTATTGTCCAAAGACAAAAGGCATATACAGGGGCAAAAAAGGCAAAACTAAATTAGACCCTATTTTCCAAAACAGAAGAACTCATACTCTCCGCTGGAAAATCTCTAAGAACATTGTGAAGATATCCCATTCTCCCAAAATAATGTATATATTTTGTGCAACTCCAAACAAAATACTGAGATATTATGCAAAACTTCAGAGCTAAGGCTAAAATTTATCTGGAAGGGACGCCTGAGTGGCTCAGTAAGGTAAGCTGCTGCCTTCCACTCAGGTCATGATCTCAGGGTCCTGGGATAGAGTCCCAATTGCGAGGGGGGGGGGTCCTTCCTCAGTGGGGAGTCTGCTTCTTCCTCTACCTCTGCCTGCCACTTCGCTGCTTGTGCTCTCTCTCTCTCTGACAAATAAATAAATAAAATCTTTTAAAGAAATAAAAATTAATAAAATAAATAAATAAATAAATAAAATTAATAAAATAAAATAAAATTTATCTGAAAATTTATCTGGAATAAAATAAAATTTATTTTCCAGATAAATTTGGAAGTTTAAATAAGTAAAACCAGATAAATAATATAGTAGTATATTTTTTCCAGATGTACACTCCCATGTAAAAGGATCATCTTAAGACTTTTTAGCTTTTGACAACATCCATTTATTTCGTCTACAATTTGAGAAGGACTCAGCGGTACAGCTTGGTATTCCTTCTTACAGTGTTCTCTGTGGTAGCTCAACTAGCTGGAAGCTGTGAGAAGATGGCTTCACTTACTCATCTGATAGATTATCATGGGTGTTGGAACATCCAGGGCCCTTTCTTTCCTTTTGTACTTTCTTAACCTTCAGCCTCTCTCTTTCTATATGTAGCTGTTTTCTGAAGCAGTGTAGTTGGAATTCTTAACCTGGCAATTGCCTTCCTAGAATGAAATCAGAAACGAAGGTCTCTTAAGGCATAAGGTCAGAAGTCCCAGATCATCACATTTATTTGTTAAATTACTCCAAAAAGTCACAGGCTTTGAGAAAATAGATAACAGAAAAAACAGACTTCCTTCTTAATGGAAGCAGCATGTGCTTATAGGAATGCTCATTTTCACAGAATCCACCACAATTAGCCTCATAGAAAATATTTTTTTCTTTGGACACAAGCTGAAATACAAACTTTGTATCACCTTATGCTTTGTTTGCTTATAATATTTTTATATGTAAAAATGCGGATTCTTTGGTGGATTTTGATCACTGTGTGAAAGAAAATCTGCATCTAGACAGCATGGTGGCATATCTGTACACTAACACACTCCTTCCTGGTGTTTCTCCTCTCAAGAACCATGGCAACGCCCACTAGACAAATGGCTTCTGGTTCTCTTATTAAATGTCAGTTTTTCTTTAAACCCCACCTATTGGCAATAACTTGTTTCTCCTCTCAAGAACGATGGCAGCCCCCAGTAGCCAAAGGGCACCTAGTCCTCTATTTAATGCTAGTTTTGTTTTTTTTTTTTAACCCACTTATTGGCAATAATAAAAGCAATAAATCTCTAGCATAGAAATAGAGAAACAGATCCTTGGAACAAGAGAGAGTGTCCAGAAATAGAGATAAATATATTTGAAGATTACCTTTTAACCTCTTAATATTAAAGAAGAGAACAATTGATACTGTGATAATTGGTTGTATATTTTAAGATAAATTTAGAGCTCTACCTCACATTATAGCAAACATAAAGTTTATTTTTTATAAATTACCTTATAATTTTAGAAATTACCCACAAGCAATTTTAAATTAATTCTAAAATATTATTTAAGTTGCTATTTATTATCATAACTTAGTTAAAAAAAACTTCTTAAAAATACAAATGTCATCAATTATAAAAAACTGATTTGATTCTTTAAATACAAAACTGAATTATGAATGAACAAAGTAAAAACAAACAAAAAACCTCAAATGATCGATTGGAAAGATATTTGTGAAATATGTAACAAAAATGGTACCGAAGTATTTAGTATAATGAAAAATGACCCTACAAATCAATGAGAATAGGACACATAGCCTATTATAAATAAAGCAAAAAAAGTATGAGCAAAGTTATGAATGGGTGAACTTAAAAAGATTCCTGATCTTCTTAGTGATATACCAAAAAATATAAGCCATTAAAAATGGGGTAACAAAACAAATTTCATATTAGTTTGTATAGCCTTAATTTATTTTGTGTAAATAAAATTTTATACATATATTAATGCCTATTTATTTATAGACATATTTGCACATATATATATATACATATGCAAGTTATTATAGGGATTTTATTGTTTATATACCTCTTCATTTTTATAAAATTTGAACTGGCAGTTATACTGTTGTAAATTAACAAAGGTAAAAATAGCAAAATGGTATTAAATTCTACCTGTGTGTCTCAGTAACCATCTGAACACAGCAAATCTTAATTTGAGTGTGCTAGTTTTCTAACCTGTACAATGGACATAATTAAATCAGCCTTGATTGGTTTTGTGAAAATTAAATGAGTTAACATATCTGAAAGAGTTATATATATATTTACTCAATTTGGTTCTCTTAAGTATTGCTGACTTTGAATGTTTAGAAGGATATTTGCTCTTTTGTTAATAGATAACGTTTTCATTTGTGTCCCATGGAAAGCTCTGAGTTGCCACATTGGTATTTAATTCCCTCATGGGCAAATTATTAATGCTATTGTCTAAGATGCAACTTGTCCATGAAAAATAATTTCTCTGTTGTTTCAACCTATTTAGAGTTTCTGCTTTTCATTATTTATAAAACTATACTCATTTTAAAAAATCTACAACAGGAGAAATGAAGTAATTTATCAAAACAATTTCTTAAAAATATCTGATTTTGCTTACTTCTATATTTTATGACTCAAATATTTCATGAAAATCAGAATATTGACTAACTGCTATGTGACCTCAGGTCAGATTCTGAGATTCTACTAGAAACTCACAGTTTTTGTCTCTGAGTTTATTGGTGTATGTATATCTTGTGGATAAGCTACCAAAAGAAATGGACATATGCTCTGATTCAACAATGTCATTTTTCATTTGAAATTCTAAAGGACAGAGTGTCTCTAAGTCTCTTTTGAAAAGTATCATAGGAAATCATTACCATGTACAAATTAGTAGAAAAATTATCAAAGAAGAGAGAAGGTTGTAAAAATAAAACAAAAAACATTTTAAAGTTTTATTCTTCAAAAAAATATGTGCTAAATTACTGAGAGTCAGTCTTTCCTTGATTAATTGAAAGCTAAAATTTATTTTCAAAATATTATAATTTTGTGGCGCAGAAGAGAAAAGATTTTTGTAAAGATGAGAACAAGAGAAATGTGGAGATGAAATCATTTCATCTGAATCAAATTATTCTTTTTTTTTTTTTCCTCATTGTGTGGATTACAAAGATTGATTTTTCAGCACTGGCTCTTTATATCACGAGCCATGCGGAATACATTGCATGCTGCCAGATCCTCTGCTTTCCTGTTCCCTGGAAGTTTAAAGTAAGATGATGTATTCATATTTCCATATTTACATTTATTCAAGAGGTTGAGTAGGCATCCCATTTATTTCTACTATTCAGAAATGTAATACCTGATATAAGGTCAAAAACAAAGAAAAGAAAAGCATGAAAATAAGTTTGGTTTGTTTGTTCGTTTGTTTTGGATTTTTTGTGCATGTACTTAGGCTTCCATATAGCTGCACCACTTCATTGTTATCTCCCTCACACATGGTCAGTATTCAGAAGCCTATCAGGAGTAACCATTATCATAGATAATTATTATTAAGTTGATAAATTTGAATTTCTAAGATGGCTGGGTATGGAGACAAGAAAACGGGATTTATGTTTTAACAGACATTAGGGACATAGGTATGTAGTAGAATTAGCCAGACCAAAGTGTAGTAGGAAATCATGTGTCTTGTGTCTCATTCTAGGTGACATATTTTATTTATTTTATTTTATTTTATTTTCTGTGACATATTTTAATGATGATTTCTTTGTTTTCTAGTCTCCAAATAGAAAACCCAATTCATTCAGAAAACAATTCTTATAGCCTACTGTCATGGAATATGCGAAGGATGACATGAAGGCAACAAAGAACCATGGTTGATATATATCACAAAGCAGCAAGATGAGAATGCTATGTAGAATTAAGTTTGAAGGATCTGATTTACATGAAATGATAAGCATAGTTAACAGCTTGTCGGCAAGTAAAGGCTGGGAGATAAACCTGTCAATCATCTATTTTACAAATTGATTGAAATGTGAACGTTTGAGGAAAAACTTATCTCTATGGATAATTCTGTGTAGATTTCAGCTTTTATTTTAAAAACACAATAACACACATTTTTCCATTGAGTGGGAATTCTTGTTAGTTGGACTTCAATCTGTATAATAAAGGTAAAATTGAGATTTAGTAAACATAGTAGTTAATATCTTTCAAGTGTGCATTAGGTATCAGGTATGATGCTAAATGTTCTAAATATATTAACTCACTTAAGTATCACAAGAAACACATGCATTTCAGGATGAGGAAACCAGACAGAACAAGGCAGAGTAACTTGTTGGGAGTTCCACTAAGAGATCTAGTTGAGAACTAAACAGCTAGAATGGCTCCAGCGCATGTTAAGACAAAGCATGATGTCACCTCTAAAGAAACTAGTTGCTCAATCTGATTGTTCTACATAACCAATTTATTCTCCACATCCATTTATTTAACTTCTAAAAGCATCTGATTTTCCACTACATTTTATAATGTGAAAGATGTTTGAACCTAACAATCATTTTATTATCACAAACTCAGTAATAAATTGTTCTTTAATTCCATTCATTCTACCTCTTCTGTTTTACCAAACTTCATCCATTCAACACTCACTGGTACATTATTGCAAAAATTATTTTCCTGGTCCTGAGTTATAGATATGTGCAGTTTAAGAAGTTTCCCAGATAATTCTGATATTCTCCCCTTTTTCACCTTTTGAGAAACACTGGATGAATCCAGCCATCTCCCTCCTCTGCTTCTGAACCTGCACCTATGTTATTGTGTACACTAGAGAAAACCAGATGATCTTGCAGATTAGTACCATAGCAAATTTATGGTATCCAAACTCAGAGGTAACCACAACTGCTTGGCAATCCTAGTGCATTTTTCTTATCTGGCCTGTTTCCCATTCCCCTCAGCAATTCTTCCATCCCTTCTTCATTTTCTTTAAATGCGCAGCCCCGGTAGAGTCCGTCTTACTCCATCAATTACTCCTATTGTATGCAGTGTTTTTAAGCTAAGCACACACACCACACAAACATACCCACACCCATACAAATATACATACATTAAAATTTGAATACATATTACAGACATATATGTGCAAACATATAAGAATACATGTATATGTGTACACTTATATGTGCTTGTTCAACTTTTGATACGATTCAATTCAGCTACCTTCTTAAAAGACTCTCATTCCTTTATTTACAAATTTTTGTATAGTCTCTCTTTTCAGCCACTTCTGTTTGTTTTGTAAGTGCCTCTTTTTCTTAAATGATGAAACTCATCAGGACTATAATTAAATTTCATGTTTTTCTCAGGAATCTGGCATCAAGTCTTTTTGCTGTAATCAGAGATTTTTAAACTCTGATCCTGAATTGGCCTTTAAGGATCCAATAAAACTCCCGAAGCTATGCCTTTAATACTACATATATATATATATATATATATATATTATATATATAGTATACACACACACACCCCTATTTTCTGAAGAGGAGATCCAGAATTTTAAAGTCAGAAGGTGACTCAATAAAATTTATGAACCATTGTTCTAATACTTCCTGTGCATTTTTTTTAAAAGATTTTATTTATTTATTTGACAGACAAGTAGGCAGAGAGAGAGGAGGAGGAGGCAGGCTCCCCACTGAACAGAGAACCCTATGAGGGGCTTGATCCCAGGACCCTGGCATCATGACCTGAGCCGAAGGCAGAGCCACCCAGGTGCCCCACTCCCTGTACATTTTAATCCTGGTGTATTTTTCTAATTGCTGTTTGTGTGTAAATAACTTCTACATTATTTTCCAATTTGGACTTCTCTCCAGAGCTACACTGATGACAATTGAATTTCTTCACCTCTACATCTTATAGCACTTTAAATTGAGCAAACCTCAAACTGAATTATTTAATTTTATGAATGAGTCTGTCAAAGGCATTCGTTGTATCTGCTACAACGTTTTTTATATCTAGTATTTCTTTTTGATTCTTTCTTAGAATTGTCATCTTTCCATTACACTTTTCATCTGTTCTTATGTGTTGTCTACTATTTTTCCATTACAGCTTGTAACATATTCATTATGGTTGTTTTAAGTACCCCAGTTGTATCTGACTCTGGTTCTAATGCTTCTTTGGTCTCTTCCAACTCTATTTTTTGCCTTTTGGTATGTCTTGTATTTTTTTTTTTTTAAATATGGAAAGGCTGTGTCCAGTAAAAGAAACTCCTATAAATGGGCCTTTGGTAATGTGATGCTGAGGCTTGGGGGAGAAGTGCTCTATAGTTTTTATTAGATCTGTCTTTTGGTGAGCCTATGCCATGCACTGTGAACTTCACCAGGGCTTCTCAGTTCTTCCCCATTTTAACTGGGGCAGGAAACTTAGAGGAGACTAGAGATGGGTATCTCTCTACACTAGGTTAAGTTAAGCTCTGATAAACTCCAGCAGGTTTGGTTCTGAGGTTCTCCCGAAGTCAGGTCTTGTCAAGAAAACAGAAGGAACAGCTTCAGGAGAATTGGTGTTATTTCTTCTTTGAAAGTTTGGTAGAATTCCCCAGGGAATCCGTCAGGTCCTGGGCTCTTGTTTTTTGGGAGGTTTTTGATCACTGCTTCAATCTCATTACTAGATATCGGTCTATTCAGGTTGTTAATTTCTTCCTGGTTCAATTTTGGGAGTTTGTAGCTTTCCAGGAATGCATCCATTTCATCTAGGTTGCTTAGCTTATTGGTATATAACTGTTGGTAATAATTTCTGATGATTGTTTCTATTTCCTTGGTGTTAGTTGTGATCTCTCCCTTTTCATTCATAATTTTATTAATTTGGGCTTTCTCTCTTTTCTTTTGGATTAGTGTGGCCAATGGTTTATTGATCTTATTGATTCTTTCAAAAAACCAGCTTCTAGTTTCATTGATACGTTCTACTGTATCTCTCGTTTCTACCTCATTGATCTCTGCTCTAATCTTGATTATTTCCCTTCTTGCATGTGGAGTTGGTTTGATTTGTTGCTGGCATAAAAACAGACACATAGACCAGTGGAACAGAGTGGAGAGCCCAGATATGGACCCTCAACTCTATGGTCAAATAATCTTCGACAAAACAGGAAAAAATATTCAATGGAAAAAAGACAGTCTCTTCAATAAATGGTGCTGGGAAAACTGGACAGCGATATGTAGAAGAATGAAACTCGACCATTCTGTTACACCATACACAAAGATAAACTCGAAATGGATAAAAGACCTCAACGTGAGACAGGAATCTATCAGAATCCTAGAGGAGAACATAGGCAGTAACCTCTTCGATATCAGCCACAGCAACTTCTTTCAAGATATGTCTCCAAAGGCCAAGGAAACAAAAGCAAAAATGAACTTTTGGGACTTCATCAAGATCAAAAGCTTCTGCACAGCAAAGGAAACAGTCAACAAAACAAAAAGGCAACCCACGGAATGGGAGAAGGTATTTGCAAATGACAGTACAGACAAAAGGTTGATATCCAGGATCTATAAAGAACTTCTCAAACTCAACACACACAAAACAGATAATCATATCAAAAAATGGGCAGAAGATATGAACAGACACTTCTCCAATGAAGACATACAAATGGCTATCAGACACATGAAAAAATGTTCATCATCACTAGCCATCAGGGAGATTCAAATTAAAACAACATTGAGATACCACCTAACACCAGTTAGAATGGCCAAAATTAGCAAGACAGGAAACAACGTGTGTTGGAGAGGATGTGGAGAAAGGGGAACCCTCTTACACTGTTGGTGGGAATGCAAGTCAGTGCAGCCACTTTGGAGAACAGTGTGGAGATTCCTGAAGAAATTAAAAATAGAGCTTCCCTATGACCCTGCAATTGCACTGCTGGGTATTTACCCCAAAGATACAGATGTAGTGAAAAGAAGGGCCATTTGTACCCCAATGTTTATTGCAGCAATGGCTACGGTCGCCAAACTGTGGAAAGAACCAAGATGCCCTTCAACGGATGAATGGATAAGGAAGATGTGGTCCATATACACAATGGAGTATTATGCCTCCATCAGAAAGGACGAATACCCAACTTTTGTAGCAACATGGACGGGACTGGAAGAGATTATGCTGAGCGAAATAAGTCAAGCAGAGAGAGTCAAGTATCATATGGTTTCACTTATTTGTGGAGCATAACAAATAACATGGAGGACATGGGGAGATGGAGAGGAGAGGGAGTTGAGGGAAACTGGAAGGGGAGATGAACCATGAGAGACTATGGACTCTGAAAAACAACCAGAGGGTTATGAAGGGGTGGCGGGGGGTGGGGTGGGGGGGGTGGGGTGGGAGGTTGAGGAACCAGGTGGTGGGTAATAGGGAGGGCACGTACTGCATGGAGCACTGGGTGTGATGCCAAAACAATGAACACTGTTATGCTGTAAATAAACAAATAAAAATAAATAAATATAAAAAAAAAGAAAAAAGAAAGACTTGGAAATTAAAAAAAAAGAAAACAGAAGGAATGTTTCAAAATAGTTACTTCTTTCAAACTAGTTACTTTTTCCTCTGGCCTTCCAGAGGTCTGAAGGGATTTTTCTCAGATGCTCTCTGAGAGCATCTGATAGATATCTTGGAGGTAAAACTCACAAAAGTATTGTCACCAGGCCCCCTGAAGTTTTTAACTCTTAGACTTGTCCACCGTGATCCTTCAAAAATCCTCAGTTCCGTGTTAGATTTTCCTACCCTGGAACTGATTTTTATGGATGTTTCTGCTCTGGTAAATTGTGATTCTTTATATCTACCTGTCTATCGCTCTAGTTTCTGAAGCAGCTATTTGCCTGTGACCTCACTTCTTTGACAGATCTAAGATGGGTTATTGATTTTTCAGTTTGTTCAGGCTTTTACTTATTGTTAGGATAGAGTGGCAACTTCTACACTTCTTATGGGTCAGACTGGAAACTCCATTACCTTTATTAAGATTCTATCTCCTTTTTCTATTTTTCATCTCATTGAATGCCATCATCGTCATCTATTTGTCCCAATGGTCTACATAGAAACCATCCTAGATGGTTTCTCTCTGTCTCTCAGCCTGACATCTAACCGATAACCATATCTGGTCAGACCATGTCTTTAATATCTCCAGCAGTCCATTCTATTTCCCAGTTTTTTCAAGTCACTGACTTCCCTTAAGTCCTCACTATTCTCCATATGAAAGTCTCTCCTTCTCTAGTCTCAAAGTTCTCCATACTATAACTAGGAACATTTTTCTGAAAAAAAAAGTTTAACAATACCATTTCCCTATCTAGCATTTGGATACATGCCTCTATTAGTCCATTCAGGGTGCTGTGACAAAACAAGGCTGGATGGCTTAAACAACAAGTATTTATTTCACACAAGTCTAGAAACTGAGAAGTCAAAGTTCAAGGTGCCAGAAAAATGAGGGCTTTCTTCCTGGTTCTATCTTCTAGCTGTGTCCTCCTACAGTAAAAGGGACAAGAAAATCCTGCGGGGTATCTTTTATAAGGATGCTGTTCCCATTCATGAGGGTTTTACCTCATGACCTAATCACTTTCCAAGAGCCCACCTCCTAATATCATCACATTGGGAGTAAGGATTCCAACATATGAATTTGAGGAGGACAGAAACATTTAGCCCATAATAATGCCCAAGATTATTTATTAGGTTGTGGAAAAAATTATAATATTTATATATATTTTTATAAAACTAACAAAAGATTGTTCATTAATAATATTCAATATCTACATTGATGGCAGCATGCTTTCTTGGCCCATATATCAGACAATCAATTGTCACATGCATTATGTGGAATACACCAAAGCTAGGGTAAGAGCTCCAAAAAACGTTAAATTGTGTTGTTTTCAGATATTTAATTATTTTCAGCTCATTGTTTTATAGTTCAGATTACATAAACTAGGTAGATTTTCCTTGATTACATTTGTTTTGACTAAGGCTACCATAACTAAATAGATAAGAAATTGACAAAATTTCCTGCAAAGAAACCACAGTTGGAAATAAAACATGCAGTGTAAGAATTACCAAACAATAAAAATTGTCATAATGATATTTTATCTGTGTGTAATATATCTCTTTCTAAGCCAATAAAATAGGTAAAATCCTTCACAGCCTAATCTGATCAGTAAGATCAGAAAAATGGTGAAATTATTTTGATGAGAAAAAGGTGAAATTATTAAAAGACCATATAAAATATGATTTATATCTTTTATTGTTATAATAGATGTTACCTAAGTATATCTTGTGCCTTAAAAAAGAGGGTAATAACACAAAGCCATCATGATTAGCAAGACTTTAAAAATATTATTAATAATAATACTTAAAAGTGAAATAATTATTTGAAATATTTAATTCATCTTTATTTCATTATGTTTTTCCTTTTTTAATATTTAATTTATTTATTTGAGAGACAGAGAGTGAGCAAGTAAGAGAGAGAGAACAAGAGTGAGTGGAGGGACAAAGGAAGAAGAAGAAGACTCCTCCCTGGTGAGCAGGGAGCACTATGAAACTCAGGACTTGGGGCTAGATCCAGGGGCTCCAGGATCATGACCTGACCTGAAGGCAGCTACTTAACTGACTGAGCCACCCAGATGCCCCTTCATTATATTTCTATTTGTGTATTTTTATAATGTATTATGTAGTAGAGTAGTAAAAGAGTACATATATTTCTTTGCAAATAATACATATATTTATGATGGTGGCTTATGCATGAAAATTTTTACATACAGAGGTGAATAATCAAAACATTTTGAGACCAACTACTTATAAAATCACTATTTTAAGGTAAGACACGAGATCATTTATAAGATGACTCATTTTCAATTCCAGCTACAGCTTTTTATTACATTCACCTTAAATCTGACGTTTCTGAACTTTTTATAATCCCAGGACATCAGACATATCACTTTATGTTTTTCCTCCTAAACTCAACTCTACTCACTGATTCCATTCAGTCCATGGCCTGTTCAACCTGGCTTGACCATTAGAACTAAGTTTAGGCTTCTGCTCTGCCCAAGAAAGCCTTCAATAGAACTTTCCACTTGCCCACTTGGGTTTTGTAATTTATGCCATGCACATACATTCATTTGCCTGTCTAGCACATTACACTTCCTTGAGAAATAGTTTTCTTCATTTTTCAGACATCATTAAGACCCGTTCTAGTCATGCCAATGGAATGGAAGCTGAAATATAGTTAAGTAAACTCAACCTCATATGTTACAGAGATTGGTCAAAGTTTAAGCATCCAAACCAGGTTGGGTCACCCATAACCCAGCCTTCCTATGATTGGCTACTTTGGTGGAAGAATGAACGTGTGACTCAAGTGAAGTCAAGCATTATTGTTTCATGGGGCTTCCGTAGCAGAAGCTGATCTCCAAACTAGGTAAGTTGTTTCAATGACTCAGGGAAATGTCATCCTAAAAGAAAAAATAAACAAACAAACCAAAATAAAAACAAAAGCTGGCATCTGAAGTGGTCAAAAAAAGATGGGAAGGAGAGTCCCATGGTGGTTACAGAGCAGGGTCTGTCCTAAGCCATGGCACTCCTCAGCTTCCCTGGGATTCATTTATGGAACCTGTCTTCCTAGACCGCATACGCACAGCCCTTCTCACTTGCAACAAGAGTCCTCAATACTAAGGTTGCACCTCCGGTGTCTCATTCAGAGCCTTGCTTCCCTCTATGGCAACATGCATCAGATGTTTGCCGGAGCATCTCTTTTTGTCCCCTCTTCACTCTCTTTTAATATGTTGACCAGAAATTTGGAGAAATTGCTACTTCTTACCTCTTCTTTATCCCCTACAAAAATTAATGACCACCAATTTCTCTTCATCCTACGAATAATGCCTCTATCCTTTCTTCTTCATCCACATTGTCACTACACATGCTCAGCCTTGCATCAGACTTTAACTGATGTGTGCAATAAGCCTCCAAGTCTCCAGGCCTTTCTAGCTCTAAACTTCACAACAGACACACAGATGTCTCATCTTGTGCTACTATTGAACTTTGCTCATACCTTAAATACAATATATTTTTTCTTATTTTACAGTGGTTTGGTGTCTAATGTTCTCTCCCTACCATAACTACCGGGAAAGGACAGAAATGTTTCATCCTTTTCCAGAATAATATATGATTCATACTGGGATTTTAATACATAGCTATTAAATAAATATAGGGGAAAAAGGAAAGATGAGGAAGAACATTTCTGAAAATAGTTAACATGATGAAATACTTGAGCTTTGTTTAAAAGAGAGTATATATTGCTATATTATGATATAGTGTTTAAAATTGTAGATGTAGTCTCAAGTATAGAAGTGTCTGGATTGTATAAGGTAATTTTCTGTGGTTGGGTTTTACCATTGACAAATTTCAAATGAATATTGACAATGCTGGGACATTTGGAAAAAATTGATCATGAATGTAAAAATGCGTTGGTATACAGGGAAATAAAATTTAAGACATGTTTAGATTTAAGGAGATAAAAGTAAATGAGGGGGAAGTGAGACAGCATAACTTCTTCCTTAAAATTTTTGATAAATAACACACATGCACAAACACAAGATTTATTATTTGGCTTCAGAGATTATGAGATTATAACTCAAGCCAATGAATGATAAAGTCAGGAAGGAAGATTGTTCATTTGTGTTGTTTCTTAGATTCCACAAATAAGCAAAATCATACGGTATTTTTCTTTCTCTGGTCTGGCTTATTTCACTTAGGATAATATCCTCTAGGTCCATATAAGTTATTGCAAATGATAAGATTTCATTTTTTTTATGGTTGAGTAATATTTCATTGTGTATATATACCTTATATTCTTTGTCCAAGTGGTTATCAAAGAGGAAGGAAGAGGATGGACAAACTAGGTGAAGGGATTAAGGAGTAAAACTTCCATTTATTAAATAAATATATCACAAGCATGGAAAGTACAATATAATGAACCTTTATCATGATGAGCATTTTGTAATGTATATAATTGTTTAATCATTATATTGTGCACCTGAAACTAATTTAATATTATATGTCAACTACACTTCAATTAAAAATGAAAAAAAATTTTTTTTTTAAAGGTGGGCAGGGAGGGTTAGACTGCATAAAATAATGCAGCACCCTAACAATTGGTTTGCTTCATTGAAAATACGTCAGAATTCTGTTACTAGATCTGTTCCATTGCAGATTCAGAAATATTTGACCAATAAATAGTAGAAAGCATTCCAACATTGTTTGGGAAATAAAATTAAAAGACTTTTCCCTTAGAAGACTAAAATTCTAAATATAAAGTGTTTTGTATTAGAATAGAATTTAAGAGTTTTCCCTTTGGGGAGATGTCTGTGTCGATTGTTTTTCTTATTTGTCTTTTTTTTTTTTTCCATTTTATTTATTTTTTCAGCGTAACAGTATTCATTCTTTTTGCACAACACCCAGTGCTCCATGCAAAACGTGCCCTCCCCATTACCCACCACCTGTTCCCCCAACCTCCCACCCCTGACCCTTCAAAACCCTCAGGTTGTTTTTCAGAGTCCATAGTCTCTTATGGTTCGCCTCCCCTCCCCAATGTCCATAGCCCGCTCCCCCTCTCCCAATCCCACCTCCCCCCAGCAACCCCCAGTTTGTTTTGTGAGATTAAGAGTCATTTATGGTTTGTCTCCCTCCCAATCCCATCTTGTTTCATTTATTCTTCTCCTATCCCCCTACCCCCCCATGTTGCTTCTCCATGTCCTCATATCAGGGAGATCATATGATAGTTGTCTTTCTCCGATTGACTTATTTCACTAAGCATGATACGCTCTAGTTCCATCCATGTCGTCGCAAATGGCAAGATTTCATTTCTTTTGATGGCTGCATAGTATTCCATTGTGTATATATACCACCTCTTCTTGATCCATTCATCTGTTGATGGACATCTAGGTTCTTTCCATAGTCTGGCTATTGTAGACATTGCTGCTATAAACATTCGGGTACACGTGCCCCTTCGGATCACTATGTTTGTATCTTTAGGGTAAATACCCAGTAGTGCAATTGCTGGGTCATAGGGTAGTTCTATTTTCAACATTTTGAGGAACCTCCATGCTGTTTTCCAGAGTGGTTGGACCAGCTTGCATTCCCACCAACAGTGGAGGAGGGTTCCCCTTTCTCCACATCCTCTCCAGCATCTGTCATTTCCTGACTTGTTAATTTTAGCCATTCTGACTGGTGTGAGGTGATATCTCATTGTGGTTTTGATTTGTATTTCCCTGATGCCGAGTGACGTGGAGCACTTTTTCATGTGTCTGTTGGCCATCTGGATGTCTTCTTTGCAGAAATGTCTGTTCATGTCCTCTGCCCATTTCTTGATTGGATTGTTTGTTCTTTGGGTGTTGAGTTTGCTAAGTTCCTTATAGATTTTGGATACTAGCCCTTTATCTGATATGTCGTTTGCAAATATCTTCTCCCATTCTGTCAGTTGTCTTTTGGTTTTGTTAACTGTTTCCTTTGCTGTGCAAAAGCTTTTGATCTTGATGAAATCCCAATAGTTCATTTTTGCCCTTGCTTCCCTTGCCTTTGCCGTTGTTCCTAGGAAGATGTTGCTGCGGCTGAGGTCGAAGAGGTTGCTGCCTGCATTCTCCTCAAGGATTTTGATGGATTCCTTTCTCACATTGAGGTCCTTCATCCATTTGGCTATGCTACCTAAAGCAATCTACACATTTAATGCAATCCCTATCAAAATACCATCCATTTTTTTCAAAGAAATGGAACAAATAATCCTAAAATTTATATGGAACCAGAAAAGACCTCGAATAGCCAAAGGAATATTGAAGAACAAAGCCAAAGTTGGTGGCATCACAATCCGGACTTCAAGCTCTATTACAAAGCTGTCATCATCAAGACAGCATGGTACTGGCACAAAAACAGACACATAGATCAGTGGAACAGAATAGAGAGCCCAGAAATCGACCCTCAACTCTATGGCCAACTCATCTTCGACAAAGCAGGAAAGAATGTCCAATGGAAAAAAGACAGCCTCTTCAATAAATGGTGCTGGGAAAATTGGACAGCCACATGCAGAAAAATGAAATTGGACCACTTCCTTACACCACACACGAAAATAGACTCTTATTTGTCTTTAATAGAGAAAACTTAATATATGATTAACAATTAAAACTGGACGTATAATGCTATTATTTTGGAATCAGCATAGTAAAGATTAGAAGAGAGACTTGTCAAAAGGTTTTTTTTTTTAAATATTTTATTTATTTGACAGAGAGAAATCACAACTAGGCAGAGAGGCAGGCAGAGAGAGAGGAGGAAGCAGGCTCCCCGCGGAGCGGAGACCCCCATGTGGGGCTTGATCCCAGGACCCTGACTGAGATCATGACCTGAGCCGAAGGCAGAGGCTTTAACCCACTGAGCCACCCAGGTGCCCCCAAAAGGTTTTTTTGTGTTGTTAATTTTCTATTCTTGCTTCAGCTACAGATTGAGAGAAACCTCTGGCTTACTGAGAGACAAACTAAAACTACTTTAGAGGTAGTGTAGGTGCCAGTTCAATTCAGAATTTGAGATTAATTCAAATGTATTTTCATTATTTTATTTTATCTTCCTCTTGTGAATTTTCAAGTTGTTACTTAACAGTTTCTTGAGTTTCACTAGACTGCTTTAAAGTCTGAGGTAATACAGAAAACTAAAAATTTTAGAAGGGCCATTTGGAATGTTTCTTTTACTATAAAATGTTTTAATATGGTATCATATTTCACTTGAGATATTTCTCTGTGAAAGAAAAAAAACTGATAATTACCAATCACAAAGTGGGAAAGAGTTAATTTTCTTATCCATTTAGCTCAGCTACAGCATAAGAAGTAGCATAATATGTCCAAGGATTATAAATAGATTGGTCATAGATTGCAAGTTTTAACTCTCTTTTCAGGTTATTTTACTACAGATTGTCCAGTGTTTACCATAAACCTTGATAAAACAGTTTTTGTTATAAATAATATCCACTAACAATGACTGGGGACTTAATAGCAAAATATTCATTTCTTTGGAGAGATGCCATTCTGCTCTTGCTGGAGGAATTTATGTGCCGGAAGTGGGGCTGGCTGGGAAAGGAAAGAAGGTGAACAAAGGATGACGGGAACTCCATGAGATAAAAAAGGGAGTGCATCTTTCAGAGAACCAAGATGAGGCTGTGTGTGAAAACAAACTGAGGCAAGCTGAGAAGCTACTTAGTTTCTATTTATGCTTCAGTTCTGTGTCCTTTAGACTTTTCCGACAAAAACTCTACTAGACTTGTGGTTAAGAGCATTACATTTGCCATACTAAAGACTCTGTAAGTACAGTATTGCCTATTCTTTCCTTTTTTCATACTATATACTCTGCATGGAGGTTTGCATTAAAATGCCACAAAACATGTCTTCCAGTGTGCTACCCATCCCAAACCATGAGTCACTTTACCTGGCATCTTTACCTTTCTTCAAGAGGCATTATATGCTCTTGTTGCCTTTCAGTTTCCTCACTGGGGCCACTGGTGATAAAACTGTTTCGATTTCCAAAGAACTCAAGTTCAAAACTTCACTGTGTCTCTGCAGTTATACAGAATTTCCATATTTTCACCTGGATTTCACAGCAGTACTATTTGCATTCTGGCATTTTATAAAATATTTTTGCTAGCCTCTTTTCAGTTTTTATTATCAGAACAGTCTAAAGGAGCCTGAAAAGATGGGCAAATATGAGCACAAAAATATGAGCATGCTATACAACTAATCTTCCTTCCTTGAAAGCTATGAATTTATGATTTTGTCTACTAGGAGATATTTGAAACTGAAAAAATTGTTGGTTGCCACAGCTGGGTGCTACCGCTTTCTAGTGGGTAGAATTCAAGGACCCTGCTGAACGTCTAACAATGCAAAGAACAGCCCCCACAACCAAGAATGAAACACCTCACGATGTCAGTAGCAGTAATGTTGACAAATTCTGTTGGACACGATTGTTTACTTAATAAACTTCTGTTTTATCCCTATTTTTAAATGCTAGTGTGAAATAGAATGTAGGCTCAAGCTAGTGAGTATGTTGAATCTTCTCCCATCCCTGGTATAGTCAGGTATAGACAGCCATACCCACAGACATAAACTACATAATGAAACCACATATAATGCAGGTAAAATTAAGAAGAATTTTAGAAACAAAAAATTGACTCAAAATAACCTGAACATTGAGAATCTGGATCTACAGAACACAAAGGCTAATTACTAGCAAAGAGAAATAAGATAATAATCCTGAATTTATTCCTGGATAGTCATTTCTACAATGAGGTACATGCAAAAACATCATTCTATTGTTCTCATTTGCTTTGTTTTGTTTTTTCTCTTGTTTTAAATACATTTTTAGTTTTTCTTTTTTTTTCTTTTTTAAGATTTTATTTATTCATTTGACAGACAGAGATCACAAGTAGGCAGAGAGGCAGGCAGAGAGAGAGAGGAGGAAGCAGGCTCCCTGCTGAGCAGAGAGCCTGATGCGGGGCTCGATCCCAGGACTCTGGAATCATGACCTGAGCGGAAGGCAGAGACTTTAACCCACTGAGCCAACCAGGTGTTCCACATTTGTAGTTTTTAATATAAAACAGCTTCTGATTTGGAAAGAATTTAATTATACTCTCCAACATTTCAAAAATTAAAATGTTCTGTAGATTCCATATTATATTCAATCATAGCTGAGTGTATGTTCCGATAGATGGAAATCACATACTAAGAAGTTTGTCACAGCAGTTCTATCTTAAAAATTATGAAAATATCCTACTTATCTAAAATGTTTTATAACAAGTGTTAATCCAAAGTCAACTTTTATGACTGCAAGTAAGGATTTCAGTGAAAAATGTTGAAATATCTTAAAACAATTTAATGAACCATATCACAATATAACTCCTTGGTAAACTTGTCACATTCAATGAATAAGATGTGAAATAGTTACAACTGATTATTAAAATATAATTAAAGAATTGAAAAGTTTCATTAAATGCAACAAAAAGAAATTGAGCTAATGTCCAAAATGAATTCAATGTTTAATTTTCTAAGGAACGATTGATCTGTTTTCAAAGATTCATTTTCTTTATCATAACATAAATACATGAAGAATGTAGAATATATATTTGCTTCAGTAAATTGATGTCACTTGTCTAATATACTAATATATTACTGGTGAAAAGGTTGAATGGTCTGTTATAGTAGTTTCAGTATATGCTTTCATTTTTATTTCTCAGTAATTAAAAAGACTCCTCAAAACTACTAAGTTTGTGTCATAAGGCCAAATAAGGTCCAAAATCATACATTGCTTCAACATCTGGTAAACCCGGGAGAGTTTCAACCAAACAAACCACAAATTCCCTTCTCTACCTGTTTCCACAGGTAAGGTCTCCTAGATAAATAACCATCCTTAGCATGTGGACCAAGAATAGTAGTTCCTGCTTATCCCTGAGCAGCAAGATTCATTTCCCTGTCAGCCTGCAGTCTAAATCAAACAAGTTAACCCCATGGGAATCACTTCATCTTCTTTTTACTACAAGGCCTGCCACTCATAACCTCTGCTGGTTCATTCTATTTCAGTGTATAATCCCTATATTAGTTTGCTGGGGCAGCCATAAAAAAACACCACAGAATTAAGTGTTTAAACAACAAATACTTATTTTCTCATAATTCTCTAGGCTGGATGTCTAAGATCAAGTGTTATCAGTTTCGGTTTCTTGCAAAGCTTGTCTCTGGTTTATAGATTGCTGTCTTCTCACTGTGTCCTCATATGGTCTTCTCCTATACATATGCATCCTTGATGTCTCTCTGTGGGTCCCACATATTGGAATAGGATCCACTGTAACAGCTTCATTTTAACTTAATCACTGCTTCAAAGTACCTGCTTCCATATACAGTCACATTCTGAGGTAACAGGGCTCAGGGCATCAAATATGAACTTTGAGAGAACATAATTCATCTCCATAACAACCCCATGTGACTTATCATGGCATATTGTGGCCATTTCTCCCAGGCAGATATTATATGTGATTAATAAAGTGTTGTCAATTTCACAACAATTTGGGGCTTCATATGTTTGGTCATTCCTATATCCTGAGGGCAGAAATGCCTCCCACAATCTGGGGTGGGTAGGAGGGGGTTAAAACAAAGTGTCATTACTATACTACATGGTAAGAAGACTATGTTTATATTTGTAAGAAACTGCCAAAGTGACTGTACTATTTTACATTCCCACCATTAATGAATATTGTTTCATATCCCCATCAGTAATTAGTCCTATCAGTTTTTAGGATTTTAGCCATTCTAAGAGATATAATGTAACATTGCTTTTTAAATTTACATTATCTAGTGACAAATGATGTTGAACATCCTCTTGTATGCATATTTCCACGTGTACAACTTCTTTGCTGAGAAATTCATTAACATAATTTGTCCATTTTTCAAATTAGGTTGTTGAATTTTAAGATTTCTTTGAATATTTTGAATACAAGTACTTTATCAGATATGTGGTTTATAAGTATATTTTCCCATACTATAGCTTGTCTTTTAATTCTCCTAATACGTCTTTTACAGGACAGAATTTATTCATTTTAATAAAGTTCAATTATCCAATATTTCTTTCACAGATTGTGCTTTTTTATATTTTAAAAGTCATTATGAAACTCAAAATCACCTCAGTTTTCTATATTATCTTCTAGAAATTGAATGGTTTTGCATTTTAGATTTAGGTCTATGGTCCATCTTCAAGGAATTCCTATGTCAAGTGTAAGATCTAATATAGAGACTATTTATATGTATGTCCCATTTTTCCAGCACCACTTGTTGAACCTCCAACTTGTTGAACCTCCAACTTAATTTTTTTGTATCCAGTTAAATTATCCTTCAAAAGTGAAGTAGAGGGACACCTGGGTGACTCAGTGGGTTAAAGCCTCTGCCTTTGGCTCAGGTCATGATCTCAGAGTCCTGGGATCGAGCCCCGCATCGGGCTCTCTGCTCAACAGGGAGTCTGCTTCCTCTTCTTTCTCTGCCTGCCTCTCTGCCTACTTGGGATCTCTCTCTGTCAAAATAAATAAATAGAACCTTTAAAAAAAAAAAGTGAGGGGCGCCTGGGTGGCTCAGTGGGTTAAGCCTCTGCCTTCAGCTCAGGTCATGATCTCAGGGTCCTGGGATCGAGCCCCGTATCGGGCTCTCTGCTTGGCAGGGAGCCTGCTTCCTCCCCTCTCTGGTTGCTGCTCTGCCTACTTGTAATCTCTCTCTCTCTCTCTCTCTCTCTCTCTGTAAAAAAAAAAAAAGAAAAAAAATTAAAAAAAAAAGTGAAGTAGACAGAAGATTTTCTTAGAAAAACAAAACTGGGTGAATTTGCTGCCAGTAAAACAGACTTGAAAGAAATGTTCAAAGATGTTTTCAGAGAAGAATGAAAATGATACAGGTCAGTAACTCTGATCAACTTAAAAGAGTGTCAAAGAAGGAATAAATGAAGGCAAAACGAAATCTATATTTTTCGTATTCCTATCTTATTTAATAGATAACTATTTACTCAAAGTGTAACAGCAACAATATAATTAGGTAATTACAAAAGCCAGTAATATTATGAAGAATGGCTAGGAAATGGGAATACTTTGCTATAAGTTACCTACATATTATGAAATAGTATACTATTTTTTGAAGGTAGACTTGGATTAGTTATAAATGCATAGTACGAACTGTAGGACACCTCTTAAAAGTTAAAGGAAGAAGTATAATTGGCAAACTTAAGAGTGGAAGAAAATGGACTCAAACAAATGCTCAATTAAAACCAGAAAAAAAGGTAAAAATTAATAACCAAGAAACAAAACACAAATGCAAAAGTGGAAATCAGTTACAAACATAGTGGATACTAACCCAACTGTATTGATAATCATTTTAACGTTAATGGTCAAAATATACTAATTAAAAGACAGGGTGTCAAAGTGGCTAAAGAGAAAAATATGACCAAATGATACCTTACTTATAAAAAGTACTTTAAATAAAAAAGACTCAAATTGATTGAAAGTAAAGGGATGGATTGCTGCCATATCTTGGCTATTGTAAATAATGAATAAACACAGTGCATATATCTTTTTGAATTACTGTTTTCATTTTATTTGGGTAAATGCCCAGTATTAGAATTACTAGATTATATGGTATTTCTTTTTTTTTTTTTTCAAGGATTTATTTATTTACTTATTTGACAGACAGATATCACAAGTAGGCAGAGAGGCAGACAGAGAGAGGAGGAAGCAGGCTCCCATAATGAGCAGAAAGCCCATTATGAGGCACGATCCCAGGACTCTGGGATCATGACCTGAGCTGAAGGCAGAGACTTTAACCCACTGAGCCACCCAGGCACCCCTATGTGATTATCTCTATTTTCAACTTTTTAAATTTTAATTCAATTATCCAGCATATAGTATATCATTAGTTTCAGATGTAAAGTTCAGTAAGTCATCAGTTGCTTATAACAGTCAGTGTTCATCACATCATGTGTCCTCCTTAATTTTTTGAGGAACCTCTGTACTGTCTTCCACAGTGGCTGCACCAATTTGCATTCCTGCCAACAATGCATAAAAGTTCCTTTTCTCCACATCTTTGCCAACACCTGTTTGTTTTCTTTCTTTCTTTCTTTCTTTCTTTCTTTCTTTCTTTCTTTCTTTCTTTCTTCTTTTTATACTAGCCATTCTGGCAGGTGTAAGGTGATACTGTGGTTTTGATTAGCATTTCCCTGATGATTGGTGATATTGAACATCTTTTCATGTGTCTGTTGGTCATTTGTACATATTCTTTGGAAAAACACCTGCTCAGATGCTATAACCATTGTTTAACTGAATTATTTGGTTTTGGTTTTTTTTATTTGATTGTTTTTGTTTTGTTTTTTTTTGGTGTTGAGTTGTGTTAGTTCTTCATATATCTTGGATATTAACATCTTATTGAATATATTTGTTTGTAAATAATTTCTCCCATTCAGTAGGTTGCCTTTTTGTTTTATTGATGGTTTCTTTCACTGTATGAAAGCTTTTTATTTTGGTGTAGCACAATAGTTTATTTTTGTTTATGTTTTCCTTGCCTGAGGAGACATAGCTAGAAAAATGTTGCTAAGGTTAATGTCAAAGAGATTATTGCCTATGTGTGCCCCCCCCCGGTGTTTTATGGTTTGGGGTTTCAAATTTAGATATTTAATCCATTTTAAATTTATTTTGTATATGGTGTAGAGTTCATTCTTTTACATGAAGCTGTCCAGTTTTCCCAGCACCATTTATTGAAGAGACTGCCTTTTCCTCATTGTACATTCTAAGTGCCCATTGATAGATGAAAGAATAAAGAATATGCATATATATATATATATATATATATATATATATATATACACAATGGAATATTGTTCAGCCATAACAAGTATGAGATCTTGCCATTTACAATAGCATGGACGGATCTAGAGGGCATTATGCTAAGTCAAATAAGTCAGATAAAGAGACATACCATACTCATGTGTAGAATCTGAAAAATAGAACAAACAAACAAAAAGCAGGAACAGACACATAGATACAAAGAACAAACTGGTGGTTGCCAGAGGGAAGTGGGTTGGAGGACTGAGCAAAATGAGTTCAGCGAAGTGGAAAGTACATGTTTTGTGGGGATGAAAGGTACAGCATAGGGAATATAGTCAAAGATATTGGAATACTGCTGTTTGTTGACAGACAGTAGCTGTATTTGTTGTGAGCACAGCATAACACAGAGTTGTTGAATCACTATCTTATACATATGAAACTAATGCAACATTGTGTGTCAACACAATGTCAGTAAATTTAAATGTAAGTAAATTTAAAAAAAAGAAAGTAAAGGGATGGAGAAAGATAAACTATGCTATCTTTAATTTAAAAAGTAAAAAGCTGGGATTGGAGTCAAGATGGCGGAGAAGTAGCAGGCTGAGACTACATCAGGTAGCGGGAGATCAGCTCAATAGCTTATCTAAACATTGCAAACACCTACAAATCCAACGGGAGATCGAAGAGAAGAAGAACAGCAATTCTAGAAACAGAAAATTAACCACTTTCGGAAAGGGAGGACTGGCAGAGAAGTGAATCTAAAATGATGGGAAGATAGACCGTGGTGGGAGGGGCCGGCTCCAGGCAAGCGGTGGAGAAACAGAGCACAAAATCAGGACTTTAAAAGTCTGTTCCACTGAGGGACATTGCTCCAGAGACTAAACCGGGGTGAAGCCCACTCGGGGTCAGCGTGGCCCCAGATCCTGCAGGGTCACAGAAGGATCGGGGGTGTCGGAGTGTTGCAGAGCTCACAGGTGTTAGAATGGAGAAGCCAGCTACAGAGACAGAGCCAAGGACTGAACTCTCAGCTCGGGGTTACCTTGACCTGGTCGCGGGCTGGGTGAGCTCGGAACGCAGCTAGAGGCTGGGGATACGGGAGTGATTGGGTGCTGTCCTCTGGGGGGCGCACTGAGGAGTGGGGCCCTGGGCTCTTGGCTCCTCCGGGCAGGAGACTGGGAGGCCGCCATTTTCATTCCCGTCCTCCGGAACTCTACGGAAAGCGTTCAGGGAACAGAAGTTTCCAAAAGCGAACCCGAGCGGATTACTTAGTCCGGCCCCCCGTAAGGGCAGTGCAATTCCGCCTTGGGCAAAGACACTTGAGAGTCACTACAACAGGCCCCTCCCCCAGAAGATCAACAAAATATCCAGCCAGGACGAAGTTCACCTATCAAGGAAAACAGGTGCAATACCTAAGACAGCAGCGGAATTCCAGAGGAGAAAGCAAATCATGGAACTCATGGCTTTCTCCCCATGATTCTTTAGTCTTGCGGTTAATTGAATTTTTTTTCTTCAATTTTTTTTCTTTCTTTTTTCTTCTTCTGCTAAATTTTTTAAAACTTTTACCCTTTTCTTTTTTAATGTTTTTTGACTAGTTTATCTAAAATATATATATTTTCTTTCTTTTTTATATTTTTTCTTTATTTGTTTTATTTTTTAAATTTTTTTCTTTTTTTTCTGAACCTCTATTTATCCCCTTTCTCCCTGCACACAATTTGGGGTCTCTTCTGATTTGGTTAAAGCTCATTTTTCTGGGGTCTTTTCCACCCTTTTAGTATTTTATTTGATCCTTCATATCCTCTTATCTGGACAAAATGACAAGGTGGAAAAATTCACCACAAACAAAAGAACAAGAGGCAGTACCGAAGGGTAGGGACCTAATCAATACAGACATTGGTAATATGTCAGATCAAGAGTTCAGAATGATGATTCTGAACGTTCTAGCTGGGCTTGAAAAAGGCATGGAAGATATTAGAGAAACCCTCTCTGGAGATATAAGAGCCCTTTCTGGAGAAATAAAAGAACTAAAATCTAACCAAGTTGAAATCAAAAAAGCTATTAATGAGGTGCAATCAAAAATGGAGGCTCTCACTGCTAGGATAAATGAGGCAGTAGAAAGAATTAGTGATATAGAAGACCAAAAGACAGAGGATAAAGAAGCCGAGCAAAAGAGGGACAAACAGCTACTGGACCACGAGGGGAGAATTCAAGAGATAAGTGACACCATAAGACGAAACAACATTAGAATAATTGGGATTCCAGAAGAAGAAGAAAGAGAGAGGGGAGCAGAAGGTATATTGGAAAGACTAATTGGAGAGAATTTCCCTAATATGGCAAAGAGAACAAGCATCAAAATCCAGGAGGTACAGAGAACCCCCTTCAAAATCAACAAGAATAGACCCACAACCCGTCACCTAATAGTAAAATGTACAAGTCTTAGTGACAAAGAGAAAATCCTGAAAGCAGCCCGGGAAAAGAAGTCTGTAACATACAATGGTAAAAATATTAGATTGGCAGCAGATTTACCCAGAGACCTGGCAGGTCAGAAAGAGCTGGCATGATATATTCAGAGGACTAAACAAGAAAAACATGCAGCCAAGAACACTATATCCAGCTAGGCTATCATTGAAAATAGAAGGAGAGATAAAAAGCTTCCAGGACAAACAAAAACTGAAAGAATTTGCAAACACCAAACCAGCTCTACAGGAAATATTGAAAGGGGTCCTTTAAGCAAAGAGAGAGCCTAAAAGTAGTAGATCAGAAAGGAACAGAGACAATATACAGTAACAGTCACAGGCAATATAATGGCACTAAATTCATATCTCTCAATAGTTACCCTGAATGTTAATAGGCTAAATGCCCCTATCAAAAGACACAGGGTATCAGAATGGATAAAAAAACAAAACTCATCTATTTGTTGCCTACAAGAAACTCACTTTAGACGCGAAGACACCTCCAGATTTAAAGTGAGGGGTGGAAAACAATTTACCATGCTAATGGGCATCAGAAGAAAGCTGGGGTGGCAATCCTTATATCAGATCAATTAGATTTTAAGCCAAAGACTATATAATAAGAGATGAGGAAGGACACTATATCCTACTCAAAGGGTCTGTCCAACAAGAAGATCTAACAATTTTAAATATCTATGCCCCTAACGTGGGAGCAGCCAACTATATCAACCAATTAATAACAAAATCAAAGAAACACATCAATAATAATACAATAATAGTAGGGGACTTGAACACTTCCCTCACTGAAATGGACAGATCATCCAAGCAAAAGATCAACAAGGAAATAAAGGCCTTAAATGACACACTGGACCAAATGGACATCACAGATATATTCAGAATATTTCATCGCAAAGCAATAGAATACACATTCTTCTCTAGTGCACATGGAACATTCTCCAGAATAGATCACATCCTGGGTCACAAATCAGGTCTCAACCGGTATCAAAATATTAGGATCATTCCATGCATATTTTCAGACCACAATGCTCTGAGGCTAGAACTCAATCACAAGAGGAAATTTGGAAAGAACCCAAATACATAGAGACTAAACAGCATCCCTCTAAAGAATGAATGGGTCAACCAGGAAATTAAAGAAGAATTGAAAAAATTCACGGAAACAAATGATAATGAAAACACAACAATTCAAAATCTGTGGGACGCAACAAAGTCAGTCCTGAGAGGAAAATATATAGTGGTACAAGTCTTTCTCAAGAAACAAGAAAGGTCTCAAGTACACAACCTAACCCTACACCTAAAGGAGCTGGAGAAAGAACAAGAAAGTAACCCTAAACCCAGCAGGAGAAGAGAAAGCATAAAGATCAGAGCATAAATCAATGAAATAGAAACCAAAAAAAAACAAAAGAAAAAAATCAATGAAACTCGGAGCTGGTTCTTTGAAAGAATCAATAAGATTGATAAACCCCTGGCCAGACTTATCAAAAAGAAAAGAGAAAGGATCCAAATCAATAAAATCATGAATGAAAGAGGAGAGATCACAACTAACACCAAAGAAATACAGACAATTATAAGAACATACTATGAGCAATTCTACGCCAACAAATTTGACAATCTGGAAGAAATAGATGCATTCCTAGAGACATATAAACTACCACAACTGAACCAGGAAGAAATAGAAAACCTGAACAGGCCCATAACCAGTAAGGAGATTGAAACAGTCATCAAAAATCTCCAAACAAACAAAAGCCCAGGGCCAGACGGCTTCCCAGGGGAATTCTACCAAACATTTAAAGAAGAACTCATTCCTATTCTCCTGAAACTGTTCCAAAAAATAGAAATGGAAGGAAAACTTCCAAACTCATTCTATGAGGCCAGCATCACCTTGATCCCAAAACCAGACAAGGATCCCACCAAAAAAGAGAACTACAGACCAATATCCTTGATGAACACAGATGCAAAAATTCTCACCAAAATACTAGCCAATAGGATTCAACAGTACATTAAAAGGATTATTCACCACGATCAAGTGGGATTTATTCCAGGGCTGTAGGGTTGGTTCAACATCTGCAAATCAATCAATGTGTTACAACACATTAATAAAAGAGAGAACAAGAACCATATGATACTCTCAATAGATACTGAAAAAGCATTTGACAAAGTACAGCATCCCTTCCTGATCAAAACTCTTCAAAGTGTAGGGATAGAGGGCACATACCTCAATATTATCAAAGCCATCTCTGAAAAACCCACCACAAATATCATTCTCAGTGGAGAAAAACTGAAAACTTTTCCATTAAGGTCAGGAACACGGTAGGAATGTCCATTATCACCACTGCTATTCAAAATAGTACTAGAAGTCCTAGCCTCAGCAATCAGACAACAAAAAGAAATTAAAGGCATCCAAATCGGCAAAGAAGAAATCAAACTATCACTCTTCACAGATGATATGATAATATATGTGGAAAACCCAAAAGACTCCACTCCAAAACTGCTAGAACTTGTACAGGAATTCAGTAAAGTGTCAGGATATAACATCAAGCACAGAAATCAGTTGCATTTCCCTACACCAACAATAAGACAGAAGAACGAGAAATTAAGGAGTCAATCCCATTTACAATTGCACCCAAAACTGTAAGATTCCTAGGAATAAACCTAACCAAAGAGGCTAAGAATCTATACGCAGAAAACTATAAAGTACTCATGAAAGAAATTGAGGAAGACACAAAGAAATGGAAAAATGTTCCATGCTCCTGGATTGGAAGAATAAATATTGTGAAAATGTCTATGCTACCTAAAGCAATCTACACATTTATGCAATCCCTATCAGAATACCATCCATTTTTTTCAAAGAAATGGAACAAATAATCCTCAAATTTATATGGAACCAGAAAAGACCTCGAATAGCCAAAGGAATATTGAAAAAGAAAGCCAAAGATGGTGGCATCACAATTCCGGACTTCAAGCTCTATTATAAAGCTGTCATCATCAAGACAGCATGGTACTGGCACAAAAACAGACACATAGATCAATGGAACAGAATAGAGAGCCCAGAAATAGACCCTCAACTCTATGGTGAACTAATCTTTGACAAAGCAGGAAAGAATGTCCAATGGAAAAAAGACAGCCTCTTCAATAAATGGTGCTGGGAAAATTGGACAGCCACACGCAGAAAAATGAAATTGGACCACTTCCTTACACCACACACGAAAGTAGACTCAAAATGGATGAAGGACCTCAATGTGAGAAAGGAATTCATCAAAATCCTTGAGCAGAACGCAGGCAGCAACCTCTTTGACCTCAGCTGCAGCAACATCTTCCTAGGAACAACGGCAAAGGCAAGGGAAGCAAGGGCAAAAATGAACTACTGGGATTTCATCAAGATCAAAAGCTTTTGCACAGCAAAGGAAACAGTTAACAAAACCAAAAGACAACTGACAGAATGGGAGAAGATATTTGCAAACGACATATCAGATAAAGGGCTAGTATCCAAAATCTATAAGGAACTTAGCAAACTCAACACCCAAAGAACAAACAATCCAATCAAGAAATGGGCAGAGGACATGAACAGACATTTCTGCAAAGAAGACATCCAGATGGCCAACAGACACATGAAAAAGTGCTCCACGTCACTCGGCATCAGGGAAATACAAATCAAAACCACAATGAGATATCACCTCACACCAGTCAGAATGGCTAAAATTAACAAGTCAGGAAATGACAGATGCTGGCGAGGATGCGGAGAAAGGGGAACCCTCCTTCACTGTTGGTGGGAATAAAAGCTGGTGCAACCACTCTGGAAAACAGCATGGAGGTTCCTCAAAATGTTGAAAATAGAACTACCCTATGACCCAGCAATTGCACTACTGGGTATTTACCCTAAAGATACAAACATAGTGATCTGAAGGGGCACGTGTACCCGAATGTTTATAGCAGCAATGTCTACAATAGCCAGACTATGGAAAGAACCTAGATGTCCATCAACAGATGAATGGATAAAGAAGAGGTGGTATATATACACAATGGAATACTATGCAGCCATCAAAAGAAATGAAATCTTGCCATTTGCGACAACGTGGATGGAACTAGAGGGTATCATGCTTAGTGAAATAAGTCAATCGGAGAAAGACAACGATCATATGATCTCCCTGATATGAGGACATGGAGAAGCAACATGGGGGGTTAGGGGGATAGGAGAAGAATAAATGAAACAAGATGGGATTGGGAGGGAGACAAACCATAAATGACTCTTAATCTCACAAAACAAACTGGGGGTTGCTGGGGGGAGGTGGGGTTGGGAGAGGGGGAGGGGGTTATGGACATTGGGGAGGGTATGTGTTATGGAGAGTGCTGTGAAGTGTGTAAACCTAGTGATTCAAAGACCTGTATCCCTGGGGATAAAAATACATTATATGTTTATAAAAAAAAAAAAAAAGAAAGGATGAATACCCAACTTTTGTAGCAACATGGATGGGACTGGAAGTGATCATGCTGAGTGAAATAAGTCAAGCAGAGAGAGTCAAGTATCATATGGTTTCACTTATTTGTGGAGCATTACAAATGACATGGAGGACATTGGGAGATGGAGAGGAGAAGGAAGTTGAGGGAAATTGGAAGGGGAGGCGAACCATAAGAGACTATGGACTCTGAAAAACAACCTGAGGGTTTTGAAGAGACGGGGGTGGGAGGGGGGGAACCAGGTGGTGGATAATAGGGAGGGCACGTATTGCATGGAGCACTGGGTTTTGTGCAAAAACAATGAATACTGTTAAGCTGAAAAAATAAATAAATGTAAAAACTTAAAAAAGTAAATAAAAAAATAAAAGTTAAGTGTTAATTTTTTGAAATTTGACAAGACAGCCTAAACTGTTATAGGTTTTAAATGACTTGGACCCCATTTTTCCCCTTCTTATTCTAATAAACTAATGTCAAAATAAAAAAAAATAAAAAAAATAGAAAGCTGGAATGATTATATTAATTCCCAAAAAAGTACACTTCAAAGAAAAAAGATTAGGAGAAAAAATCACATAATGATAAAGGAGTCAATTCTCGAAGAAGAATGTCACATGTGTATGAATTTATAAGTGAAGACCGCATGTCAGTTGGAAATATAGACAACATGAACAGCGTAATAATAAACTTAATCTATTGACTTTATAAACTACTTAATCTAATAACAGCAGAAGAACATGTAACATTCACCCAGATAAAACTTGTAATGATACAGGAATGCCTGGGTGGCTCAGTCAGTTAAGTGTCTGCCTTTGGCTCGGGTCACAATCCCAGGGTCCTGGCACTGAGTCCCACATTGGGTTCTTTGCTCAGCGGGAAACCTGCTTCTCCCTCTGCCTGCTCCTCCTCCTGCTTGTGAATTCTCACTCTCTTTCTCTCTGACAAATAAATAAATAAATAAATAAATAAAATATTTAAAAACAAAAACAAAAACAACTTGTGATGATATAACACACATGAAATCATGTGAATCATGTTTACAGACCAAAATTCAATTAACTTAGAAATCAGAAATATAGCAGGCATGCCTGGGTGTCTCAGTCAGTTAATCATCTGCCTTTGGCTCTGGTTGTGATGTTGGGGTCCTTGGATTGAGGCCCATATTGGGCTACCTGCTCGGTGGGAATTCTGCTTCTTCTTCTGCCTCTGCCTGCTCTTTCCCCTGCATGTATTCTCTCTCTGTCAAATAAATAAATAAAAACAAAACAAAACAAAAATCAGAAACATAGGAAAATTCTCAAATATTTAGAAATTAAATGAAACACTTTGAAATAACACACAAGGCAATGAAGAAATCTCAAGACAAATTAAGACATATTTTGAATTAAATGAAATTGAAATATAACTCTAGAAATTGATGGGATAAAGCAGAAGCATTATTTCAATGGAAATTTATAGTATTGAATGCATACATTAGAAAATAAAAATATCTAAAATCAGTAAGTCAAGCTTCTTATCTTATAAAACTAGGAAATAAAGAACAATTTAAACAAAAAATAAGCAGAAGGAAAAATAAAAATTAGAGCTTCATATTTTTTAAGAACAGTGATATACAATTTTTGGTGCCTCTCTGTTTTTCAGTTTCCAAAACTTTATAAATTACAGAAATTTCCTTTTCTAACAAGTAATAACAATATATTATAAGTCTAACTATCTTCTTATAAAAACTTTTGGGTCTAACAAGATTGTATGGACATCATAAACTTTAAAAGAAATTATTATGTGTTTGCAATGTTATTTATCATATATATGTGATGCACACACATATATATCATTTATATGATATGGATAGATATAGATCGATAGATGATGGATGATAGATAGATAGATAGATAGATAGATAGATTGGTTGATTGATTCAGGCATTCAGCTAGATTTGGAGGAAAAAAAAATTTGTAGTTAGTTCCAGACATGAAAGAAAGAGAGTCATTCTAAGCGATAAGGAACAACTTACACAAAGACAAGAATGTGTGAATATCCATAGCATGTTCAGGGTAAATTCTAAGTGAATGGAAATGAAGTTGTAAAATTAATTTCAAGGGATGTTTTAAATAGGTGTGTTTGTTATTGAAAAAAACTTAGAATTTAAACCATGCTATTCCAGTATTTAGGTAGGAGTGGGAAAAGCTATAACAGGTGAAGGATGTAACAATACTTGTGCATCATTTGGCTACTAAATTGGAAATGAGAAAAAATATAGATAAAGAAAACATTAAAAAAGACAAAAAATAGTCCTGATGAATTTTATTTTATTTTATCTTAATTTATTTTGTTTTATTTTTCTTTTAGTCCTGGTGAATTTTAAATGGGGTCTAAATTTAAGTAGCAAAAGGGGATGTAAATGGCTGAGAAGTTCTGGAGGGAGGGGCATTTTATAAATTGTAGAGATGGATGTGGAGGCAGTCATGAGGAGCCATAATTTTCAGCTTTGTTATAGGCAATAGTAATGTTGTTAACCACACTGAAAAGGTACATGACAAGGAGTGGAGAAATAATGAAATAAGAGCTCCATTCACATGTTCTATTTTGACTCTGTAAGTGTGATGAGCTTAACTATTTACTTACAAGCATTCAGAGAGCTCAGAAGAACAGTAGGAGGCAGTACAGGAATGTAGTTATATGGTCAGATTCTGGAGCACATATCCATATTTAAATTGCAACTTCACCTCTAACAAACTGTAAAGTTCACAGTTTTCTCCTCTAAAAAACAGGGATGGAGATCATAACACCTCATTTATATGTATTTTGTAAGACTCAAGTGAGATAATACAGGTAAGCCACATAGCACTGTGGTTTATCGGCCTGGCATGTAGTGAGTATTCAGTAAATATGAGACATTACATGAACGCATAAGGACCTCATTGAACTCTACAGGGGATTACTGAAGCAATCACGTTAATAAAATCAATCAGGGAGCACTTAAGAAGATTCCAAGAATTACTTGAAGGATTAAGCAGAACTCAGAAACAGAAATAATAAGGAAATGGATAAGGGAAGAAAAATTTGTAGAAGCTAATGAGAAAGAATATACACAATGACAGAATAAGAAAGGAAGAGTTCTCTGTGTTAGAAACATTAGTGGAAGAATGTAGATTTTTAAAAGAAGAGAAAGTATTGTCAATTTTAAATAACCAAAAGGAAAAGTAGCCTAAGAAGCATAAGCATTGAAAAACATCAAAGTTAGAAGTTAGAACTCATGGGGCGCCTGGGTGGCTCAGTGGGTTAAAGCCTCTGCCTTCAGCTCAGGTCATGATCCCAGAGTCCTGGGATCGAGCCCCACATCAGGCTCTCTGCTCTGCAGGGAGCCTGCTTCCTCCTCTCTCTCTGCCTGCCTCTCTGCCTAGTTGTGATTTCTCTCTGTCAAATAAATAAAAAGTATTTAAAAAAAAAAAAAAAAAAAAAAAAAAGAAGTTAGAACTCATGAGACTAGCTCACATTGAGATGAATAAAATTACAGATATCAGTCGGCTGAAGATTAATGTAAATACAGAGCAGTAGAAACAGTGATTAAGCAAGCTCCTAGCCCGATAATGGGGCTCGGTCTCATTACCCAGCAATAGTGACCTGAACGGAAATCAGAGTCAGAAGTTTAATCCATTCAGTCACCCAGGCACTCCAGAAGAGTGTATTTTTAAAAGGGGAAATAATGAATACTTGCACACGTTACATTCAGTGTATGTATAGATTGAAGGGTATGTTCATTTCTGAAGGACACACAAGAAAATATTCATACTTTTCTCTGGAGTGGAGAAATAGGTGGCTAGCAGAGCACAAGGATGCATTTTGTAATACTCTTCTGTAACTTTTGGATGTTATACATGGGAATATCACCAATTTAAAATAAAACAAAAATATTTAAGTTGATTGATCACTTTAAAAGTATTGGAATATAACTTTTATAAGGCATAGTCTTCATCCTGGAGTTGCTTAAAATTTGTAGATATTTCAGATATACAAAAATAATGAAATATCAATATACTAACTGCTACAATTAAGTTATACACAAAATACTGTAGGAATACGTTACTGTCTATCTTTGCATCAAGGATTCAATTAAGGCTTCTCTAGAAATAATCAGTTTTGGGGCACCTGGGTGGCTCAGTGGGTTAAGCCTCTGCCTTCGGCTCAGGTCATGATCTCGGGGTCCTGGGATCAAGCCCCACATCGGGCCCTCTGCTCAACAGGGAGCCTGTTTCCCTCTCTCTCTCTGCTTGCCTCTCTGCCTACTTGTGATCTCTCTGTCAAATAAATAAAATATTAAAAAAAGAAATATTAGAAATAATCAGTTTTGTTGGAGCTTATCATCCTAGAATGATGGTTATTTTCCTTTTACCCAATTCCTGCCCCGTCTCACTTTAGTATTTTCTGAAAAAATTCTGAACTTCTTTCAGCTTTGGGATTCTATCATGTTTACTGCTTATATCACCAAAATGAATACTTCTTCCTCATTTTTGAACTGCTTCATGATCTACATCAAACATGGTCTACATCTAGTATCTATGAATTTCAATCCTAAACATCAAGGATAGTAAATACAGGTGGAAAGGCCTGTCAGTGCTTATAACAAAGTTCTTTCAATAGTAAATGCTTACTAAATACTTTTTGGAAAAAAATGTAAGTAAAATACTGCCTTTCCCATATTCTTTGAGGCATATTTGGTGATAGACTTTCTAGAAAATTCTCTGAAAAAAATTATAAATACAGAAAAGTTATATTCACATCAAGCACTCACAAGAAATAATATTAATGACAAAAAGTGCCTGCAGTGAACCATTCACCAGTTAATATCCTCCTGTGTAAAAATGCCACATTTTAAAGGAAGTTCAGTTCTGCAAACCAGGGGATGATGTATTAGGGGCAAAAATCCATTTCAGCTGTCATTGACTACAAATTCCAAATAGCAGCTCAAACCATAAAAATGTTTCTCTTAAGTTTTTCTATTATAAAACAATATCAGGCTATGTCTCATGGCATATATTTTTGGAAAACCAAAATAATCCTATAAGTATTAGATCCATGCTGATTTACAAACTGTCAATCCCTCTCCCCACCACATGTATCAAAATCTCACACAAAACTAATTAAAGAAAAAATAGGGAATATATTATTTGTTATTTATATAGTTGATGTCAATAAATTTTGTCATATTTTTTGCCCATACAATGACATTTCAGGAACTGTCTTCCAAATATTTAAGTGTTGTGTATACATTATATAATGCTGTATTTCTAAGTTGAGTGGTACTAAATGTAAACTAAAAAGCAGCTAATGATTATCCTTAATAAGTCACATGGGATTCTCATAACTTAGGCTTTACCTGAGAATCTATTTTCAAAAGACTAATTGAGAAGAAAGGAATTTCCATAAATTGAGGACTGATTAAATAAACCTAGCATTGTGTCCATGTCTTAACAAGGAGAAGCCCATGTCTTCCAGGTCTTCCTTCATAATACTCCATATATGCCCCTTCTGGACCCCAACTCTTAGTCTTCTATTCCTGAGCTCTTCCACCAAGGTCTTTAGGATCCCACTTCCTCATCAGCAATGTCTCCCAGATCCTTGATCTTCCAGCTGCATGCTGTCTTCCTCTATTGGCTCTAACTAATACTTGGAGCTCCCATAAAGGCACTACAGCTTCTCCTGCTGCTTTCTGGAATAGTTTCTGTCTTCTATCACACCCCTTCATTTTCATTGCTGTGTACAAACTATTTCCTTTGCTTCCTCTTAAAACCTTTTAGTGTATGATCTCTTCTTATCAGACAACTCTGCATCAACAATTCTTACTGTAGTTTTCAGCTGACCTATTCATCTCTTCAAAAAAAAAAAAAAAATTTCTTAAATACTTTAGCTCCCAATTCACAATAAGTCTCTCCAAACTGTTCCTCTGTGATTACAGTGATTTCAGAATCCTGAGTCAAGTTCTTCCCAATGCCCTTCCCCTTTCAGTTATCAACCCCAACTCTTCCAGTCATATCAACTTCTAGACTTCCTGAGCCAATCACTCACGAAGTTATAGCCTAGAACTTATCATCACCAGTTTAAGTGTATCCACTTCATAGCCACCATTTCCATCATCCATTTTCAGGTCACGATCTCCAGCCTTTCCAGTCTCAGTGTCTTTAATACTTACCCTTCATTTCACAGGGAACGTTAAACCTCTCACCCACTTCATATATTTACTTCCCTTTTTACTGACATTAAATACCATAGTTAATTTGATCATATCATATTTATACTTAACTAGCTCTTTCTCAGTTCAAAATATTCTTATGACAAAACAAAAGGCCCAATTAAATTCAAGATGTCATCTACTTTGTGCGTTCACCATTACAGTTTAGCATTTTTTTGATTAGTTTTAATTCTTTTTTTTTCCATTTTATTTATTTTTTCAGCGTAACAGTATTCATTGTTTTTGCACAGCACCCAGTGCTCCATGCAAAATGTGCCCTCCCCATTACCCACCACCTGTTCCCCCAACTTCCCACCCCTGACCCTTCAAAACCCTCAGGTTGTTTTTCAGAGACTAAGCATGTGGGTTGACCAAGAATATGAGAATGGATGCTAGGAACCATTGGTGTCCCCACCTGAATTTAGTTATTGTGACCTTAAAGTGAGAGAAGTAAGAATTGTCTTTATTTCTCTTTTAAAATGCTAAACTGTTTTTCAGAAACCATAAGAGACTATGGACTCTTTCTATTTCACTGATTAACAGAACCAAGCCAAGACAAAGTTCACAAGTCCTCCACTCACATCCACAACTTGTGAGCATCTGCATCCAAATCTTAGGACTCCACCCCTGTGACTCATCTTGCTCACCTCTCAATGACATTATTTCAGTTTTCCTTCTCTTCCTGAACAGTGGGTAATTTCCTCTACTCAATCTTTTCCATCAAAAAAAAAAGTTTGTCTTCATTTGAAGAAAAACCTCTTTACCTCTACTTTTTCCTCTAGCTACTGTCCCCTTCTTTACTTTTTTTTGCAGTAACCTCTTCAACAGGCTATTCATCTTCTCTTTAATTTATGTAATTCTATGAACCCATTCTTTTCTTTTCTTTTTATTTCCATTTTATTTATTTTTTCAGCGTAACAGTATTCATTCTTTTTGAACAACACCCAGTGCTCCATGCAAAACGTGCCCTCCCCATTACCCACCACCTGTTCCCCCAACCTCCCACCCCTGACCCTTCAAAACCCTCAGGTTGCCCCAACCTCCCACCCCTGACCCTTCAAAACCCTCAGGTTGTTTTTCAGAGTCCATAGTCTCTTATGGTTCGCCTCCCCTCCCCAATGTCCATAGCCCGCTCCCCCTCTCCCAATCCCACCTCCCCCCAGCAACCCCCAGTTTGTTTTGTGAGATTAAGAGTCATTTATGGTTTGTCTCCCTCCCAATCCCATCTTGTTTCATTGATTCTTCTCCTATCCCCCTACCCCCCCATGTTGCTTCTCCATGTCCTCATATCAGGGAGATCATATGATCGTTGTCTTTCTCCGATTGACTTATTTCACTAAGCATGATACCCTCTAGTTCCATCCACGTTGTCGCAAATGGCAAGATTTCATTTCTTTTGATGGCTGCATAGTATTCCATTGTGTATATATACCACCTCTTCTTTATCCATTCATCTGTTGATGGACATCTAGGTTCTTTCCATAGTTTGGCTATTGTAGACATTGCTGCTATAAACATTCGGGTACACGTGCCCCTTCGGATCACTATGTTTGTATCTTTAGGGTAAATACCCAGTAGTGCAATTGCTGGGTCATAGGGTAGTTCTATTTTCAACATTTTGAGGAACCTCCATGCTGTTTTCCAGAGTGGTTGCACCAGCTTTTATTCCCACCAACAGTGAAGGAGGGTTCCCCTTTCTCCGCATCCTCGCCAGCATCTGTCATTTCCTGACTTGTTAATTTTAGCCATTCTGACTGGTGTGAGGTGATATCTCATTGTGGTTTTGATTTGTATTTCCCTGATGCCGAGTGACGTGGAGCACTTTTTCATGTGTCTGTTGGCCATCTGGATGTCTTCTTTGCAGAAATGTCTGTTCATGTCCTCTGCCCATTTCTTGATTGGATTGTTTGTTCTTTGGGTGTTGAGTTTGCTAAGTTCCTTATAGATTTTGGATACTAGCCCTTTATCTGATATGTCGTTTGCAAATATCTTCTCCCATTCTGTCAGTTGTCTTTTGGTTTTGTTAACTGTTTCCTTTGCTGTGCAAAAGCTTTTGATCTTGATGAAGTCCTAATAGTTCATTTTTGCCCTTGCTTCCCTTGCCTTTGCCGTTGTTCCTAGGAAGATGTTGCTGCGGCTGAGGTCGAAGAGGTTGCTGCCTGAATTCTCCTCAAGGATTTTGATGGATTCCTTTCTCACATTGAGGTCCTTCATCCATTTGGAGTCTATTTTCATGTGTGGTGTAAGGAAGTGGTCCAATTTCATTTTTCTGCATGTGGCTGTCCAATTTTCCCAGCACCATTTATTGAAGAGGCTGTCTTTTTTCCATTGGACATTCTTTCCTGCTTTGTCGAAGATTAGTCCATGAACCCATTCTAATCAGCCTTTCATCCACATTGATCCCTTTAAATTGTTCAGTCCTTCTTCTACTTAACATAACAACAGGAGGTTTTGATTCAGTTTATTATTCCTCCCTGAAATATTTTTTTTTTCCACCCAGGATATACTGGATTCCAGTTTTATACCCACTTCAAATGCTGCTTCTTTTCAGTCTTTGTTGGATCCTTCTCATCTCCTTGGCCTTTGATCAGGGTTTCAGTGCTCAGCTCTTTCACTTCTTCTCTTTTCTATCTGAACTCTTGCTCCTTATCTTACTTAACCTCATGGCTTTAAATGATGGCTGCTGTAGACAGACAAGGGTGAAATAGATATGCCTAGTTTAGAATATGCCCCGAAACTCTGACTTCTATTATGAGTTCCATATAGATGCATAATAGACATGTCAAAATTAAGATGTCATAAAATCCGCTCCTAGACTTCTCCTACTCTACTGGTTTCTCCCAAGATGACTCCATTTCAGTTAGTGTCATTAATAAATACTAAGACAGTAAATGAAAAATAAAATGTTACAGGATAGGAAAAGTCAAAAGTTGTACCTTTGAAAAGTATAATATAATGAAATATATGAAAATGTGAAATATATGTGAAAAATGTTATATATACACATAGATAAATAGCGCACACACACACACACACACACACACTCAAACACCTGACAAAACATACCTACATATTCTCGAATTAAAGGGGACATGACAAAAGTCAAGAAGGCAATAAAATCTTAATAAGAACATATTAACAAAAATTTCTTCCAACAATCTTAAAATTTAGAAAATTGTGGCTATAAATTTTTAGAAAACCCAACTTATATAAACTGATATAAATGAAGTGAAAATTCTGAATCATATAACTTTTAGAATTGATAAGAAAAACTTCCAGCTCAGAGGGCCATAAGGATAAATTCTGTCACACAGGGTTGCTCCTGAAACATCCATCACTACTGAATACATGGTGACAGGAAAGTGTCACAGGCCATATGAGAAAGCAAACCATAATACTACAGGATTGTTTGCTTTTATTTCAATTCATTTATTAATTTCACCTCATTTAATTCTTTAGCAGATATACACTATTTTTTGCCATAATCTAAGTTTCTTTTTTTCCATCAGTGATATTCTTTGAAGGCGGAAGATTGTTGTAACTGAATGGTAGAAGTTTTTTACATTTCAGAATATGATGAATGAGCATGGACTTGGAAATCCATTTCTCTTTTTTTATTTAAGATTTTATCTATTTATTTGACAGACAGAGATCACGAGTAGGCAAAGAGGCAGGCAGAGAAGGGGGGGATGCAGGCTCCCCACTGAGCAGAGAGCCCGATGCGGGGCTTGATCCCAGGACCCTGGGGTCATGACCTGTGCCAAAGGCAGAGGCTTTAACCCACTGAACCACCCAGGTGCCCCGGAGTTCTATTTCTTTTATGGAACTATTACAAAATAAGACCAATACTTTTCTTTGAATTAATGTGAATTATACCTATTGTGTGTTAAATTTTCACATTTTATTTTATTTCAAAGATTTTATTTATTTGAGAGAGAGAGAGAGAGAGAGAGAGAGGATGGGAAGGAGGGCCAGAGGGAGAGAGAATCTTAAGCAGATTCCATGTTGGGTATGGAGTGTGAGGACAAATCTCATGCTAACTGTCAATCCCTCTCCCCACCATATGTATCAAAATCTCACACAAAACTAATTAAAGAAAGAATAGGGAAAATATTATTTGTTATTTATATAGTTGATGTCAATAAATTTTGTCGTATTATTTGCCCATACAATGGCACTTCAGGAACTGTCTTCCAAATATTTAAGTGTATATAAGTGTATATTAAGTGTATATTAATTTATAATAATACAATAAATCTCATGTGTGCTCAATCTCATGACCTGAGATCACACCTGAGCTGAAACCAAGAGTGAGACTTAACGAACTGTGCCACCCAGGTGCCCCAAAACTTCACATTTAAAAATTATTTTGTAAATATTCATTTGAGTGAATTGTACTTTGTTTATTTTCATTTATGTGAATTTTAATTGGGCAAGGAGTTTTAGGAAATTTGGAAATGGAAAATTTGTCAGGGTACATGATAAACAAAGGCACGTTTCTATTACTATAGGTATATCTATCTCTATATCTATGGCAATGAAACATATAATTCTCTATCTTTACTTCTGTTTTGCTACAATGATCCAAATGGCAACTGAATAGAAATCAAAAGAAGGCAAGTCTCTTGGTCAAGGGGATAAAAATTCTTTATACCACAATGTTATGTTGACCCTACATTATAATAACTTCGGTGAGAATATGTGGTCAAAAATGTGAAGTGCTGTTGATATGACTAGGAGTCAGAAGTAATCTCCATGTTAGTATGACCTGTAATATTTCTCTTCCACCTTCAAAACTGAAACATGATCACATCTGGCTCAGTCTATTGTTAAATTCCAGATGTTTACAGCGTGAGTTTGCTATCACCCTCTCAATCACCTTTCACTAAAGGAAGAAGTCAGAGATTGGTCACTTCAGGTGATTGCTGTCACCAAGGGTTAGTTTCTCATATAAGAAACTGGGTGTTTTTGAATGGTTGAAAGCTTGTCCTCTCTTTATATGGCATTAAAATCTTATGCAATGTCATTCATTCAAAGTTCTGACATTTGAAACAGCTTATACCACTCTGTTGGATTATAATTCATTCTTGAATCAGCTGTAGAAAATATGTTATTTATATTCATTTTACAAGATAAAATTGCATGGGCCAAAAATCCATACCCCATGTGTTACAAACTACCCAGTATTCTTGAAGAATAACTAAGAATAAACTTATAATGTAATCTGGTCAAATAGGGTGCCACATGTCAAGTAAAATGTGTGTGTGTGTGTGTGTGTGTGTGTGTGTGTTTAAAAGGAAAAAAATTGTTATGCTTTTATTTAATAATTTACTTAAAGTAGGAAAAATGTTCAAATGAACACATAACTATTCAAAATTCTGGACTCTGTTCTACAGGTATAGTTAAACTATTGTTTGTAATCTAAATATGTGAGTTGAAAATATGTCATTAACCTTATATTTCTTTAAAGATAAAGGGTTAAAAAATGTGAATGATATGAGAAGAATAAAAACAAATTTAGGAAAGCAAAATTTTATACATACTAATTGTTAAAGACAATAAAAAGGAAGATTGAGGGATGCCTGGGTAGCTCAGTTGGTTAAGCAGCTGCCTTCGGCTCAGGTCATGATCCCGGCATCCTGGAATCCAGTCCCACGTCGGGTTCCTTGCTCTGTAGGGAGCCTGCTTCTTCCTCGGCTTCTGCCTACCACTCTGCCTGCCTGTACTCTCTCTATCTCTCTGACAAATAAATAAATAAAATCCTTTAAAAAAAAAGGAGGAGGAAAAAAAAAGAAAAGAAAAGGAAGATTGAACTATGTGACCCAAGAAAAGATGGTCCAGAGTTAGATTGATCAATTGTGGGCTGGAGTCTTTGAGGAAGGATTTCCATAGAAGTTGATGCTGAATAAAAAGACTGGAAAATAATGGGATGGTAAAATGAGAATTTACATATGATAGGGACTGAAGGTTAGTAGAGATGAGTTTAAAGATCACTGGAATAAGGTAAATGTATTCTTACTGAGGAAAAGATTTGATTTGAAGTAAATTATACCACCATAAGTCCTCAAACAAGAGTCTATGCGATAAAAGTGGTCATTTGTGAAAAAATATATTTCAGGGGTAGTATGCAATATAGAATCCCAATCATGAGAAGAACATTTAGGAGAAGTTCAGTCTAGAGATTGTACAATCCTAATAATTAGAACCTGAATTCCTTTTACGATCAACTCATTTTTGTTTGTGGAAAATATTTTGAAATCCCCTTGTGAGTTGTGTGAGTGAGTTTGGGGTCATGGGCTATGAGAAGCCAAGATAACAAAAGATAGTTGCTACAATCCTGGAGTCCAGGTTTGGCTAGAACCCAGCTGGAAAAATGGCCAAGGCACTTTAGGACATAAAGTATCTAACATAGATTCTTCAGTTGCTTTTATTTCTATGTTGCAAAGTCTTCTATCCCAAAGATTTTAGCAAGTTATGAAATGAAAGTATATGAAAATATATGGGGGAACAGAGGATTTTTGTAGGGTTCATTTGTTAATATCCAAGTAATACAAGAGTATGGTGGCTAGATAATATCTCAACTTAAACAGTTAAGCAAAATCACAATGCAATGAAAAACATTTGTTAGACTGGTAGAAAATATTTGCTTTAAGAAAAAAAAATGAATAACCATCATATAAAAAGAATCATTAAAAATTAATATTAAAAGCAAAAACTTATAACAATGTTAAAAATGATATAAACAGGTCATTCACAGAAGAAAAATTTTAAATGACCAATAAATAAGTGAAGTGATATTTTGCATCTTCATTAATGTAATTTTTTATTGATAATGTTAGGAAAAATAAAGTATTACTGTATTTATCATGGACAAATATGAGATAAAGGGGATATTTTGTACAGAATTATCCTTTCTTACAATAATGTCATGGTTTTGATCATGATTAGATATAAAAAAATCCTGTTGAATTCAAAATCATAAATAAAAGGAGGAAACTATTACCAATTCCACAGAAATGCAAAGGATTATACAAGAGAACTAGGAAAAAGTGTGTACCAATAAATTACATAATCTAGATGAAATGAACAAATTTCTAGAAATATAAACCCTAAGACAGAATTATGAAAAAATAGAAAAATAGAAATTCTGAATATACCTGAATATACCTATTCAGATTTTCAGAAAATCTGAACCTACCTATATGTAGTAAGAGATTAAACAAGTAATCAAAAATCTTTCCACAAAAAAAGCCCTTGATGATGACTTCTTTGATGAATTCTACCAAATATTTAGAGAACACCAATCCTTCTCACACTTTCCAAAACAATGACAAGGAGGGAACACTTTCTAACTCATTCTACAAGTCCTGCATTATTCTGATACAAAAGTCAGATAAAGACACAATAAGAGGGGCGCCTGGGTGGCTCAGTCTTTAAGCCTCTGCCTTCGGCTCAGGTCATGATCCCAGAGTACTGGGATTGAATCCCACGTCAGGCTCTCTGCTCAGCAGGGAGCCTGCTTCTCCCTCTCCCTCTGCCTGCCTCTTTGTCTACTTGTGATCTCTCTCTGTCAAAATAAAATCTTTAAAAAAAAAAATAAAAAAGATACAATAAGAAAACTGCAGACCAATATCTTTTATGAACATTAATGCAAACATTTCAACACAATACTGACAAACCAAATTAAGTGGTATATTGAAAAGATCAATGAGTCTAGAAAGACCTCCAGACACTTAATTGTGAAATTCATGAATCATAATTTTAGGCAAGAGATCTTAAGGGCAGCTGGGGGAAGAGATTACTTACATACAGAGGAAGGACCATCAGAATAATGTCAGACCTGTCCACAGAAACCTGGCAAGCCAGGAAGGGCTAGCAAGACATATTAAGGGCACTAAATGAGAAGAATATGCAGCCAACAATCCTTTATCCAGCAAGACTGACATTCAAAATGGATGGAGAGATAAAGAGCTTCCAAGACCAGCAAGGTTTAAAAGAATATGTGACCACCAAGCCGGCACTACAAGAAATATTAAGGGAGGTTCTATAAAAGAAGAAGGAACCCAAGAGTGACATAGAACATGAACTTACAGAGACAATCTATAGAAATAAGGACCTCTCAAGCAACATGATGTCAATAAAAATTACCTTTCAATAATGACTCTCAGTGTGAATGGCCTACATGCCCCATAAAATGCTACAGGTTTGCAGACTGGATAAAATGACAGGACCCATCCAAATGCTGTCTACAAGAGACCCATTTGAAACCTAAAGCTACATCCAGACTGAATGTGAAGGGATGGAGAACCATCTTTTATGCCAATGGGTCTCAAAAGAAAGCTGGGGTAGCGTTTCTCATATCAGATAAATTAGATTTTAAGCTAAACTGTAGTCAGAGATACAGAAGGACACTACATTATTCTTAAAAGTTCTATCCACCAAGAAGATCTAACAATGTAAATATTTATGCCCCCAATATGGGAGCAGAGAATTACATAAGCCAACTCTTAATCAAAACAAAGAGTCATATTGAATGTAGGGGATCTTAACACACCACTCTCAGTAACAGACAGATCATCTAAGCAGAAAAATGAATAAAGAAACAAGATCTTTGAATGACATATTGGACTAGATGGACCTCATAGATATATATAGAACATTCTACCCTAAAACAACAGAATACTTATTCTTCTCCAGTGCACATGGAACTTTCTCCAGAATAGACCACATACTGGGTCACAAATCAGGGCTCAACTGACACCAAAAGATTGAGATTATTCCCGGCATATTCTCAGACTACAATGCTTTGAAACTGGAACTCAACCACAAGATAAAGTTTCGAAGGAATACAAACACTTGGAAGCTAAAGACCATCCTGCTCAAGAATGTTTGGATTAACCAGGAAATCAAAGAAGAATTTAAATAATTCATGGAAACCAATGAGAGTGAAGAACATCTGTCCAAAATCCATGCGGTACAGCAAAGGCAGTCCTAAGGGGGAAATACATAGCCATGTAAGCCTCACTCAAAAACAAACAAACAACCCCCCCCCAAAAAAACCCTGAAAAATCCCAAATACACCAACTCTTTTTATACTTTAAAGACCTGGAAAATCATCAACAAATTAAACCAGCTCCATGCACAAGAAGGGAAATGATCAAGATTAGAGCAGAGATCAATGAGTTAGAAACTAGAGATACAGTAGAACACATCAATGAAGCTAGAAGCTGGTTCTCTGAATTAATAAGATCAATAAACCACTGGCCAAACTAACCCCTAAAGAGAGAGGACCCAAATTTAAAAATATGAAGGAAAGAGGAGAGATCACGACTAACACCAATGAAATAGAAACAATCATCAGAAATTATTATCAACAGTTATATGCCAATAAGTTAAGTAACCTAGAATAAATTGATGCATTCCTGGAAACCTATAAACTTCCAAGACTGAAACAAGAAGAAATTGACAACCTGAATAGACCAACATCTAGTAATGTGATTGAAGTAGTGATCAAAAACCTCCCAGAAAACAAGAGTTCAGGACCTGATGAATTCCCTGGGGAAATTCTACCAAACATTCGAAAAGAAATAATACCTACTCTCCTGAAGCTCTTTCAAAAATAGAAACAGAAGGAAAACTTGCAGACTCTATCTATGAAGCCAGCATTTTCTTGATCCCCAAACCAGGCAAAGACCCTTCAAAAAGGAGAATTTCAGACCAATATCCCTGATGAATATAGATGCCAAGATTCTCAAAAAGATCGTAGCTAATAGGAGCCAACAATACATTAAAAAGATTATCCAACGTGACCAGGTGGGATTTATCCCTGGGATGCAACTGTCCTTCAACACTCTCAAATCAATCAATGTGACAGAACAAATCAGTAAAAGAAGAGAGGAACCATGTGGTCCTCTCAATTAATGCAGCAAAAGCATTTGACAAAATGCAACATCCTTTCCTGATTAAAACTCTTCAAAGTATAGGGATAGAGGGAACATTCCTGAACTTCATAAAATCTATCTATGAAAAACCCACAGCAAATATCATTCCCAATGGGAAAAACTGACAACCTTTCCACTGAGATCAGGAACATGACAACAATGCTCACTTTCACCTCTGTTCAATATAGTACTAGAAGTCCTAGCAATAGCAATCAGACAACAACAAAATAAATAAATAAAAGGTATTCAAACTGGCAACGAAAAAGTCAAACTCTCTCTCTTCACAGATGACATGATACTTTATATGGAAAACCCCAAAGATTCCACCCTCCAAACTACTAGAACTCATACAACAATTCAGTAATGTGTCAGGATACAAAGTCAATACACAGAAATTAGTTTCTTTCTTATACACTAACAATGAAAATATAGAAAAGGAAATTAGGGAATTGATTTCACTTAATATAACACCAAGAACTATACGATACCTTGGAATAAACCTAACCAAAGAGGTAAAGGATCTGTACTCAAGGAACTACAGAAAACTCATGAAAGAAATTGAAGAAGACACAGAAAAATGGAAAAGTATTCCATGCTCATGGATCGAAAGAATAAACAGTTAAAATGTCTATACTGCCTAGAGCAATCTATATTTTCAATGCCATTCCAACCAAAATTCCACCAGCATTTTGCAAAGAGCTGGGACAAACAATCCTAAAATTTGTATGGAACCAGAAAAGACTTCAAATTGCTAAGGAAATGTTCAAAACAAAACAAAACAAAACAAAACTGGGGGTATCATGTTGCCTGATTTCAAGTTTTACTACAAAGCTGTGATCACCAAGACAGCATGGTACTGGCAAAAAAACAGAACATAGACCAGTGGAACAGAGTAGAGAGCCCAGACATGGACCCACAAAACTATGGTCAAATAATCTTTGCCAAAGCAGGAAAAAATATCCAGTGGAAAAAAGACAGTCTCTTCAATAAATTGTGCTGGGAAAATTGAACAGCTATGTATAGAGAAATGAAACTCGACCATTCTCTTATACCATACAGAAAGATAAACTCAAAATGGATAAAAGACCTCAACATGGAGGAACAATCTATCAAAGTCCTAGAGGAGAACATAGGCAGTAACCTCTTCGACATCGGCCACAGCAACTTCTTTCAAGACATGTCTCCAAAGGCAAGGAAAACAAAAGCGAAAATGAACTTACGGAGCTTCATCAAGATCAAAAGTTTCTGCACAACAATGGAAACAGTCAACAAAACAAAAAGGCCACCCATGGAATGGGTGAAGATATTCACAAATGACACTACAGACACAGGACTGATACCCAACACCTATAAAGAACTCCTCAAACTCAGTCCTCAAAAACTGATAATCACATCAAAAATGGGACAGAAGACATGAACAGACACTTCTTCAAAGAAGACATACAAATAGCTAATAGACATGAAAAGATGTTCATCACCATTAGCCATCAGGGAAATTCAAATCAAAACCACATTGAGATATCACCTTATACCAGTCAGAAAGGCTAAAATCACCAAGAGAGTAAATAACAAGTGTTGGAGAAGATGTGGAGAAAGGAGTACCCTCTTACTCTGTTGGTGGGAATGCAAGTTGGGGCAGCCACTTTGGAAAACAGTGTGGAGATTCCTTAAGAAATTAAAAATTGAGCTACCCTATGACCCTGCAATTGCACTACTGGGTATTTACCCCAAAGATATAGATGCAGTGAAAATAAGTCCCACATGGACCCCAATGTTCATAGCAGCAGAGGAGAACCATAAGAGACTATGGACTCTGAAAAACAACCTGAGGGTTTTGAAGGGTCAGGGTTGGGAGGTTGGGGGAACAGGTGGTGGGTAATAGGGAGGGCACGTATTGCATGGAGCACTGGGTGTTGTTCAAAAAGAATGAATACTGTTACTCTGAAAAAATAAATAAAATGGAAAAAAAATGCATGTGCAGTCATATATACAATGTAATATTACACCTCTATCAGAAAGGATGAACACCCGACTTTTGTATCAACATGGATGGGAGTGGAGGAGATTATGCTGAGTGAAATAAGTCAAGCAGAGAAAGTCAATTATCATATGGTTTCACTTACTTGTGGAACATAAGCAATAAGATGGAGGACTTTAGGAGAAGGAAAGGAAAAGTGATTTGGGGGAAATTGGAGGGGGAGATGAAGCATGAGAGACTGTGGATTCTGAGAAACAAACTGAGGGTTTGGGAAGGGAGGGGAGTGGGGGGATGAGGATGAGTGTGGTGGTGGGTATTAAGGAGGGCACGTATTGCATGGAGCACTGGGTGTGGTGCATAAACAAACAAAAAAAAAGATTATTCACCATGAGCAAGTGAGATTTATTCTGGGATATGAGTGGTTGAACATATAAAAATCAATCAATTTAATACATCACATTAACAGAATGGAGGAAAAAGACCACATGATAATCTCAATTTTTGCAGTAAAAACATCTGACAAAATTCAAGAACATTTCATGAAAAAACATTTAGTAAACTTTGCTTAGAAGGAAGCTACCCCAGCATAATAAAAATAATACACGAAAAGCCTACAGTGCATATCATACTTAATAGGGAAAGACTGAAAGTTTTTTTTTTTTTTCTAAAATAAGAAAGGAAAAAAAAAAGCAAAGATATCTGCTTTCCTCTTCTATTCAACATAGTACTGGAAGTTCTAGCTGGAGCAATTAGGCAATAAAAAGACATAAAAGGCCTAGAATCTCAAAAAGAAGTAAATTTTATCTACTTGCAGATGATATGATCTGATACATAGAAACCTCCAAATAGTCAACAAAAAATATAATTGAAACAATACGAAAATTCAGTAAAGAATCCAGATACAAAGTCAACACAAAAATCAGTTGTGTTTCCATACATTAACAATGAGCAATCTGAAAATAAAATTTAAAAAACAATTGCATTGTTGAATTATTGTATTGCACACCTGAAACACATAACACTGTACACTAATTAGACTGTAATTAAAAAATAAAAAATTAAAACTAAAAAGGAAAGCAATTGCATTTACAATAACACCAACATGCATAAATTACTTAGAAATTATCCAATGGGGTGAAGGTTTGTATAATAAAAACTAGAAAATATTGCTGAGAGCAATCATAAAAGACACAAATAAATGGAAACACATTCCATGTTTATGGATAAGAAGACTCAATGTTAAGATGTCAATATTACCCAAAGATCCACAGTTTAAATCCAGTATCTATCAAAATCCTTATATTTTTATGAGGAAATATAAAAAATATAAAAAAATTAAAAAAATTTAAAAAAAATATAAAAAAGTAGGAAGACTCATGTGTCTGACTTCAAAACTTATTAGAAAACTATAGTAATCAAAAGCGGTATTATGAGGTATTATCATAAAGACAGACATATAGATGAATAGAATAGAATAGAGTTCCAAGACATAGACTCTTGGATGTGTGGTAAAATTATTTTTGAAAGGGGGCCAAGACAAATCAATGGTCTTCTTTTCATTCTTGTCAGGACATTCTTTTCAACAAATGGTGCTGGGAAAACTGCATAACCATATGCAAAAGAATGAAATTGTCCTCTTACCTATCACCATATTCCAAAAAATAATTCAAATTGATCAGAGACTTAAATATAATACTTAATATCTTAAATATAATCTAAAACTCAAAGACTTTTAGAAGAAAACATAAGGCAAAAACCTTACTACTTTTGATTAGCAATGATTTCTTGGATATAACACCAAAAGAATAAAAAAAAATAAAAAAGAATAGATAAGTTGATCTTCATGGAAATTTTAATAAAGACACACCAAAAGACACTACCAATGAGTAAAAAGGGACCCCACAGTATGGGAAATATTTGCAAATGATATATCCAATAAGGTATTGACATCTTAAATATATAAAAAAAATTCTAAAATTAAAAAATAATAACAGAAAACAATCCAATTTCAAAAGAAGCAAAAGACTTAATTAGATATTTCTCATAAGAAGATATGTAGAGCCAATAAACACAAGAAACATGACTAAACATCAGGGAAATGCAAATAAAAATGACAAGATACTAGTTCATACCCATTAAGATGACTAGTATTAAAAAAATAGAAAATAAAAAAAAGTCGGTGAACATAAAAAAATTAAAAATGTGGAGAAATTGGATCCCTTTTGGAATTCTTTGTCCAGAATGTAAAAACAGTGCAGCTCTTATGGAAAATATGGCAGTTCCTCAAAATATTAAAAATGAAATTACTATATATCCAGAAGTTTATGTTTGGGGTATATGCCCAAAGCAATTGAAATCCAGATTCAAGGATATATTTGTCCACCAATGATCATAGCAGCATTATTCACAATATCTAAAATGTGGAAAAAATCCAAATATCCATTCATGAATGAATAGATAAACAAAATACAGTGTATATATACAATGGAGTATTATTCAGTCTTAAAACAGAAGGAAATTCTGACATATGCTATAGCACGGATGAACTTTATGATTTCATTTTTGAGGACATTATGCTAATTGAAATAAGCCAATTGCAAAAAGAGAGATCCTGAATGAATCCAATTATATGAAGTACTTCAAGTAGTCAAAATCATAGTAACAGAACGTAGAATGGTAGTTCCCTTTGGTAGTTTCCTAGACTGTGGTAGGGGTGGTGGGGATTATTGTTTACTGGGTGTAGAGTTTCAGTTTTACAAGATGAAAAGACTTTTGGACATGAATGGTGGTGATGGCTGCACATGACATGAATGGAATTAATTCCATTAAAGCCCAAACTTACAAATAGTTAAGATGATAAATTTTATGTTCTATTTACCACAATTAAAAAAAAAAAAAACATGTTGCAGAACAAAATGTAAATATGATGTGTTACAACCACAGCTTACTCATCTATTTAATTCTTGATGGTCATTTGAAGTATTTCAGATGGAAACAATTACAATCAAATGTGCTCTAAATAGTTTTATATAGACTTCTTAGAGTACACATCTAAGAATATCTTCAGGGTATATGTGTTGATTTGATGAGTGGGATTTCTTGATTTGATTGTATGCATATCCTAAACTTTGACAGATATTACTAAATTTTCCCAAAATTGTGGCACCAATGTGTGGTTGACAGATTTTGCGATTCCTTTATGATTCCTGTCTCTGGTACTTCACACCCTTGTATAATCTCTTCTGAACAGTACCCCATGTTAAGTGTTATGGGTTGTCACTCATGATTATACTATGTCATAGAATATTCCATCTTACTTGCAGGCTCGCTATAGAGATGTTGTCCTCTGTCGCCTCTGAAAAAGTAAATGCCCATATTAGGAGGCTCATGTGGCAAGGGAGAGTGTAGCTTCTCAGAGATAAGGATGGTCAGAAATGAATTCTGCTAACTTTCTGAGTGAGACTAGAAATAAACTGTTCCCCATGACACAGCAATTGCACTACTGAGTATTTACCCCAAAGACACAGATGTAGTGAAAAAAAAAAAAAAGCCCCCCCCACACTGCAGTGTTCATAGCAGGAATGGGCACAATAGCCAAGCTATGGAAAGAGCCAAGATGGCCTTCAGACAAAGGAACAGACGAATGAATGAAGAAGATGTGGTCCATATATACAACAGGATATTACTCAACCATCAGAAAGGATGAATACCCAACCTTTGCATCAGCATGGATGGAACTGGAGGAGATTATGCTAAGTGAAATAAGTCAACCAGAAAAAGTCAATTATCATATGGTTTCACTTATTTGTGGAACATAAGAAATAACATGGAGGACATTAGGAGAAGGGAGGGAAAAATGAAAGGGGGGAAATAAGATGGGGAGATGAACCATGAGAGGCTATGGATTCTGGGAAACAAACTGATATTTTTAGAAGGGAGGCAGGTCAGGGGATGGGTTAGCCCAGACAGGTATTAAGGAGGGCACGTACTGCATGGAGCACTGGGTGTTATACACAAACAATAAATCACAGAATACTACACCAAAAACTAATGTGTACTGTATCATGACTAACATAACAATAAAGTTTTAAAAATAAATAAAAATTTTAAAAAAGAAAGAAAGAAACCCTTCCCCCAGAGAGCCTAAAGATAAAAAGCCAGCCTTGGCCAATGCCTTGAGTGCAGCCTTGCAGAGTCCCCAGCTAAGCCCTCTCCAAACTTCTAACCCACAGACTCTGTGAGATAGTCTATCTGTGGTGTTGTAAGCCACATAGTTTGTGGTTATTTGGTACATGGTAATTGATAACTAAGACACATGTGTATTCCCACAAGTTGTGTGTGATATTGTCTAAATTCCACAACCTCTTCAACATTTGGCATAGTTCCATTATTTATTTGTTTTTGGGATTGGTGTGTAATAATTTTTATATTAATTGTATATATTAATAAATACATTTTATATTAATGTAATAATAATTAAATACATCTATATTTAATTTCTAAAATTATTAACCTAATTTAAGCACCCTGCATATGTTTATTAACCATTTGAATTTTCCTTTCTTAAAAATTTTAAGTGTTTGGATGATTTATGTTGAGTTGTTTATCTATTTGCAGCTTAGTCATTGAAGTTCTTCATAATGCTACTACTGTCCCTTGTTAGAGACATGTGATTCAAACATTGCATTCTCCGTGGGAACTTGTATTTACACATTGGTGCTTTTTGATGAAGGAAGGTTTCAATTTAATGAATTTACATTTACTAACTATTTTCTTTATGGTGAATTATTTTGTCAAGGAAATAATTCCTTGAGGTCAGGAAGATTCTCTGTAAGAGCATTTTAACCATAAATATTTTAGTTTCCCTCCACTCCTACTTATCAGTATGCATTAATCATGCCCCAATGAAATGTTTGTGAGATAAAGGCATAATAAAATATTTAAGATGCAATAAAAGGATATGAAAATGAATGACTGTAATAAATGCATTTTCTTTTCATGGTAGTATAAGCTACATAGCTTTTCAATTAGGATGTAAGTTTTTGTCTTAACAATTTTGGAAAATAATCCCTTTGTGTACATACCAAAGAGATAATTTATATGATTGTGCCATTTAATTTTTAATGCAAAAAAATAATAAACTATTTTCTTAATTCAACATTTGTGCTGAATTATAAAACAATTATAAACGATTATATTTTACTCTTAAGGACAAATGACATGTTTAAAGAATCAGTCAAAATTTATAATTAAGCACAATTAAATTGAATTTCTCAGATATTACTGCTAATATCTGAAAAAGTACTACAGCAGAGTGTGTATCACGAACTGTAAAGAGTCTGAAATTTTATCTCACCTGCATGCTAATAAGCAAGTAGTTTTTCATGTCATTATGGATGTTGACAGAAGACATGAGAATCCTAGAAAAGAGACAAAAGACTTTATTACTAATGTCAATATCAGTAGCTAGTGTATGAGCATTGTCTTGTGCCAGTTCTTTGAGCTCAATTCCCACAAGATGGTATGAAGAAGGCTAAGAAACAACTGTACACAAAATATGTCACATTACATGAGAGAAAGGAACAATGAGCTTAAAGAGCCTGAATCTTATATAACGAGACACAAGCATTCTTGCCCTTTTACTTAGATCGAGACTCTAGTTCTATTTTTCAAGGCTGTACCAATATCCTGAAAAGGTAAACAAAACCAATCAGGGGCACCTAGGTGGCTCAGTAAGTTAAGCAACCAACTGTTGGTTTTGGCTCAGGTCATGATGTTATGGATCATGGGATCAAGCCCCTGCATGGGGCTCCTCACTCAGTGGGGAGTCTGCTTGAAGATTCTCTCCCTCTGCCTCTCCCTCCATGTTCTTGTCTTTGCCCCTCCACAAGAAATGAATAAATCTTTTAAGAAAAGGATAAAGACAATCAATGCCTCTGCTAATAGGAGGCACAGAAATATGAGAACCTTGGAACACTGCCTCTCAATACTTTATAGCATTGAGGATCTCTCACTTGCCAACTTGGTGGTGGCTTGGACAATTTTTATGAGCCTCTCTAAGATTGTGTCATCATCTAGTGATAATTCCAGGCTCATGGAATATTTGTGGGGTTATATGGAGTCCTACATCTACCTAAGCTCAGCAAAAGAATGTGTAGCTTCAGTGGAAGCACAACCAAGTTTATCCAGTATTATTACTAGGGTTAGAAAAGTAGCTAATCTTTTTGTATGCTGTGATATGTTTGGGCTCAGCCTCCACAGCCCAAATTTGAAAGTAACTCAGAGTTGCCAATCCAGGCCATCCTCAAATATCAACAATTGCCAAAAGGGGCATTACTAAATGAGTAGCTTGAAAGGGGCACCATTGGTATTGTGGGGAAAAGTCATACTCCAGAGCATTAAAAGGAGACCTTAGATATTATATGACTCACTATGCATGATTACACCTGCGATGGAATGAAAAGGCTAGAAAAGGAGAGATAAATAAACAATAAGCAGGTATAGATACCTGAGGAAACACCACCTAATAACAGATCATCAGAAAGTGATGAATGGAATGCTAGATACCAGGAAATCAAGGAGAGATTTAGGATTTATCTTCCGCAACAAATGTCTCCTCTGGCTTCTCTCATTTGTATAGCTTGGCCCCCCTTCTTAGGGCATCGGTGGTTTTTGCCGTAGGTGAAATTTCACTACGAAGTATAACTTTCACCTCCTGCTGCTGAAGGAAACGTCCAGGAGGCCACAGGATGAGTATATGTACTTTTCCAGAGTGAAAGTGGTCTGAGCACCAGAAGTCTCTCGTCTCTTAAGTCTCAGGAGCAGCAAGCTGGCATCTTATAATTACATTTTAATTTTAGCAGGTGTAATCTGATCTTCACATTAGTGAACTGCAGTTATTCACCGGCATAGGCAAGGAAACTCTAAGTGAACTGTAATGTAGTTCAGTCATTTCACTGTGTAATGGTCTTCACAAATCACTCTAAGTGTCTCAGTATTTTATCCTTTCCTTGGTAATTGCAGGTTTGCACAGAGAACCTATAATTAGTAATTTTATTCTTAAATATAGATTTCAATTAAGGTCCCAAGTATATCCAAGAAATAAACTTATTTCATATGCATTAGCTCATATAACTAAACTTTTTTTGTAAAAATAATTTTATTTTACAGCTTAGGAAACCAAAATCCATAGGTGAGTAAATGAAACAGCTGTAAGTCAAATTAGTAAAGCAGAACCTCAAAGTTATGTTAGCCTGACTGCAAAGTTCGATAACTTATTTAAACAGTATGTGTGGTTGCTCACAACTAACTAGTCAATAACACTGAAGTAGCCAATCTAGCTAAACACTGAGAAGTTGGTAATTTAGGAGAGAGGCCTTCTCACTTGCTAACCAACACAGTATTAGCTTTTAGTGTAGGGATGGTCACACATCCTGAACCCACTTCCCACCTTTGAGTTTTTAGTGGTGGCAGAATACTGAGCCTTCCTATTGGCTTCCTAGATGCATCATCAATTCTTCATTTCTTAGAGATTTGCTCATTCTCAGAAAAAGCAGTATTCTGGGGTTGCTGTATTTGGCAATTTTTGTCTTTGGTCTCTTCTGATGTAAAACTATTTTTAATTTTTAAGAGAAAATTCACTGTGTGCTGCTCATTATGTGTGTGTGTGTGTGTGTGTGTGTTTGTGTGTGTGTGTTTGCAACTTACATATACCTGCACTGATCGTCCTTCACATTGTCATGCACACACTCAGGAATTATCAGAAGCTTTCACCTTTTAAGCCACATCACTCCTTAGAGTTCATAGAAAAGCTACAGATACAGAGGTCTGTACTTCTTACTTGCATGTTTGATTTCCTCAGGAAGTACCCTGAACTTCATGAGAGTATATCCTGTATTTTATACTTTCTTTATAGCCTCCAAGAACCTTAACACAGTTTGCCAAAATGAAGACATTAAACCATTTACATTATATTATATTATATTAATTACATATTAGTGACAAAAGTATCTTAATATATCTGAGCCTGATCACAAAATAACAAAACATGAAATGCTGCCATTGAACCTTACTATTGATAAGAAAGAGGTAAAGAAATGAGACATTTTTAAAAAAAGCAAAAGTTTCTCTCTTTTAGATTTTTTCTCACATGTTCCATACAACTCTTAATATCACAGGCTCATTTATCTGGTAAGAAGTTTTAAATCCCTGCTAAACAGTATCATATTTCATGTTAGAATTATGATAGGGTTTCATGGATGCAAAATACTGCTATGAAGCAAATACTGTGGTTTGAAAAAATAGAGAAGATCGCTTTTATTCAAGTAATATTGAATCTTCTAACTAAATTTAAAGACAGTGTGTTAAACTAAAGTTTGTCTTAAATTTAGCATGTAGGAGGGGGGAAAGATGTGTAAAAGTATGACAATTTACTCAAAATGACAAATGACAATTTACTCAAAGGAAAATTTAATCACATGAAATACTCAAAGACTGGAGTAGTGGAGATCACTCAAAATTCTCATGAAGATTTGTTGTATGCTCAACCCAGTACTCTTCATGCCATTTCCCATTGCTCTATTCCTACGAAAACTGGGTATAACTAACATTTCCTATTCCCCTGACTCTTGAGTTGTTTTGTTTGTTTATTTTTTCAAATTTGCTACCCTTCTTAAGTTAATGTATAGAAAATTTGGCTTTTTAAACTTTTATTATTTCAGTTAACTCATGTTGCAGAATTAAGGGTAAACATAATTTGAAATGACACAAATTATAGATGGTATTAAATTTTCCAAACGAGAACTGGACTAAGAAGCTTTAAAAATTCTCTGCTTTGGTATTAGAGCCTTTAGTCTATGTTGGCCATGCACTAAGCAGAAATTCACATGAGGAGGTCATCTTCTGTGTAACAAATGGCCATCACTATAAAGAATTGTCACACATTTCAGAACTGTGTTCATTGTGTCATTAAAAGTAATCCTACTGTTAAAAGTGAACAGGTTTTAAAATCTTAAGGATTCTGAACTGTTCATAGGTTTAATTATGGCACTTCATATAGGCTCTAATTAGAAGAGAGCCCTAAATTAATAGAAAAACTTCTACCCAAATGGCTAGTTTTACATTGTAAACCGTTTAGCAGTTACGGTAGAGCCCATTTAAAGGCAGCTTTAAATGACCTATGGCTGGTTTCCAAAATAAATAAATTAAAATTTGGCTGTTAGAGAATGTTAAGAGTTAAAAACAATTTTAATGAAAAGCAGTGGTGGACTCAGCACTACTAAGGTTTTTTTCAGCTTGTTTTTTAACTTTCTTTAGTGAACTTGAATTGACAATGCTTCGGTAACAGTCTGAACCCTAGAAACTGAGAAAGTAGAAACTGAACACTTTAAGAAACACTAAAATTTGGAGGGCATTTAACTCACATTTAGCTATCCCTTTACATTCATAAAACTGAAAAAAAAATCAAAACTCATTAATAATATGATTGGGAACCCAAATGGCAATAAAGAACTGGTAACTTCTTTATTTCTTTTGATTGCCTTTGGTTTCTTGTTTTGTTCCGTTTCGTTTTGACTGACGTTCCTGTTGCTGACTTCTGAATGATAGCAACATTCTGTTTTCTTGATCTATAAGAAATTGTTGAACAAATTATAGTATCCAGTGAGTCAATATTAACTGAAAGCCTTTAGAGCTTTCGAGGTTTTTGTTTCCCCCTACTCTGAGAGAGAATGCTTGAATGTGGCCATAGTTTTTCTTTCACAAAGCTTGTGCCAGCTAAAATGTTGCATGTTACCTCAGTTCAGTACTTTTGATTATTCCTGCTTCCCAAGAAAGGTGTTTTACTTGCAGCTACTAGAGAGTCTTTCATTGTATGGAAAATCAAACAGTAGCCTAATTTGCTGCCATGAAGATTCAAGTTTCATAAAGAAATGTATCTCTAAGAAAATATGAAGCACAAATCGATGTTTGAACAACTCTCTGTAAAATACAAATTACTTTTTAAAGTTTGCTTCTCTGTAATTGCTAGCTAATTAAAAAAAACATATTAATAATATTGATTAAAACCCTGAATTAGTCACACCAAAACACCAAATAAATCACTTTTACTATTAAAAAACAAATCAATTACATTTTCCTATAATTGTAATTGAATTTATAATAACTATTGCAAATATGTGTTGACCAGAGAGCACTGTTCTGAAATTGTGTATAACTATAATATTTTCAATTTTTGAATATTATTATCTAATAGCAATGCAAATAATACCATTTTTAATGCATAGAATCATTTTATAATATAAGGCCAGTCTAGTTTCAGGCATTATTATATTAACTATTGAATATTCAATCTTGTCTCTTACTCACTTTTCTTGGGGGTCATAGAAAATTATAGTAGTTTAACTGATGCAGTTTTAAAGTAATGTCTTAATCAAGCACTACTCACTTTTGAATGTGGGACTGGGGGTGAGAAATCTTTGTTCAGAAACATGAATGACCTCATTTAAACTCTCACCAATGTTTTTGGCTCTGCATTTCTTCATTAGATCCAGATGTTACAGTATTAACTGCCTGTAGCCATTTACACTAATAATCCACAAATTGACATTTTTGCTAATATTATAGCAAGCTAAGGTTTTTCTTTGTCACTTTTACTTAAAATGGTGGGAGGGATGGATAATGATGGCAATTCTCAGTCCCTATAGTAGCTTATTTTCAAACCTCCCTCTTTGAATGATACTGTCCATTAGGAAATAATGGGCAAGATGTTGTTCTTTCAAAACTCCATTGACTAATAGTCTTGTGATTTTAAGTGAATAACAAAGGACATATTTTACTTATGAATATGCAGGTGATCAACATAAGATCAAGTGCCCAACAATTTATTACTTAATCACAAGACTAAACAAAGATTACATTATAATAGAGAACATTATTCCTAAATTAAATATATTCATATATATTTCCATGTGTATGTTTATAAAAGGAATATGTGATATGACTGCTTACAAAAGACTGGAATTACTGTATTTACTATGTTAGTTTTACTATTTAGATGATATTAGATGGAAACAGTACTCATTTATCAAAATCAGTAGTGTCTTATTTTGTAATACATGCTTTTAAAAAATGACAGCCACCTGTGGTCTCTACCATAATCTTTCCAAATCAAAACCTACAATTTTTCTGAGACCTGCTGTTTCTATGGAGACTTTAATTTGCTAAGATATTTTTCCGATCTCCTCTTAGTCTTGGTGGTATTTATTTTTCTCCATTTTTGTTCCATTTTAATGACTGACATTCTTTACTGTCTGGTTCGCTTATTTTTTTTGGAAGTTTGACGCCAACTGTTTCCCATCCATTTTTTTTTACCCTAGTCGGAACGGCACCAGTAATTAAGAGTCCTTCACAGAACTTTTACCTTAAGTAAAAGATATTAATTTTGATGTTTATTTCCCCTTGGTGACACCTTTCTTTAGAAATTCCATAACATTTACCTCAAAAATCTATCTACACTGTAATGAAAAATGTCTTTATATATAATAGAGATATTTGATATTTATGTCTGGTTAGTATCTGTATCAAAGCAGTTATATTTTGTTAAAACAGAATGTCTAAATTATCGGAAAAGTTAAAGTTAACACACAAAATACTAACAGAGACTATCGAGTAACAATAATGCATTACAAGAAGACAGATTTTAATAAGTTAATATACTCAGTTTTTTCATCTGTTCTCCAAAATAAATGGGTCCAGACATTATAAGAGAAAGAGAGCATTGTTTTCATGCTGTTTGCAATCTTATTAACTTTAAAAAAATCATTAATAATTTTAGAGAGTAGATGAAAAGTATAAGGTAACAACAAGTTCCCTGAGATTCATAATGAAGACTACCATGTCATAGAGTCAAAGAAGATTCTATAATTTTTAAAAAATTCTGACTTGAGTAATACTTTGGAAATCAAAATTAAAATAGTTCAAAGAAGACAAATTGTCTTAAGAAAACATAAGGAAAGATACAGCATGAGAAGTACCAGTGTATATATATTCTCCAAACTTTTGCTCATTGTATTGTCTGGAAACTACTGAAGTAAAGAGAATGGTGCAAATTATTGTTTGGAAATTATTGTTAAAAATAAAATGACTCTTTCCATCTACACGTTTCCATTATGAAGGCTAACATTTATCAAGAACTTAGAATATATATGTTAGGTAATATTCTAAGCATGTTAATGCATTAACTGAATTAATATGCACAGTAATGTATGAGGAAGGGGTTTTTTATATCCCCATTTTACTATTGGGGAATCTGAGCCATAGAAAGTCTAAAAAACTGGGCACCTGGGTGGCTCAGTGGGTTAAGCCACTGCCTTCGGCTTGGGTCATGATCTTGGGGTCCTGGGATTGAGTCCCGCATCGGGCTCTCTGCTCAGCAGGGAGCCTGCTTCCCTCTCTCTCTCTCTGCCTGCCTCTCTATCTGCTTGTGATCTCTCTCTGTCAAATAAAAAAATAAAATCTTTAAAAAAAAAAAAAAGAAAGTCTAAAAAACTTGCCATAAACTACCCAGATAATTTTTTTTGGAAATGCTGACTTTGAAGCCCATATACTTATCTATGCTGTCTTAATTCTATAGCCCTACTTCATACCCCCCAGCCACTGACAGAAATTTTAGACTGGCTAGAATGAAATTACAAGTTTATTATGTGACATTACAGTGTGAGGGAGGGCTGATAAACCCATTTTCCTTCTCCCTCTGTGCTTCATTTTTTTGATGTTCATTTTACAGACAGCTGTGTTTCTCAGCCTTACTTACACTCTAAACTGTCTACCAAACTGGCCATTTAACTTACTTCCTCATTGATATTTTTACCTTGATTTACTTTACATTGATTTATTTCAGCCTACAATTAATTAATCTTAAAATGTTGAAAATAACAATTATAAGTTTGACCTTGATGACTTTTCTTTGTATTCCACTTAGCAGCATTATTCTCCTGTACACTATCCTTGTAGACACCAGATCCTTAGAATTGTTCTTATTTCTCACGTTTCCTTCACTTACTTCGGCTAATCTATCTTCAAACCCTGAAGAAGAACTTTCAGTCCCAATGCCAATGTAATCAGCCCAGTTAGGACTAAAACATTTTTGTGCCTAGATTGTTACAATAGAATCATGATAGTTTTCCTTACATTAAGGTTCTCTCTGTTCTAAATAGTATGACATAATACTTCAGCATTGTTTATAGAATCCAGGTATTTTCCTGCTCAAAAACTCTGTTAGCCTCCCCAAAGGCAAATGATTAAATTTTGAATCCCAAATGCAAGTTTTTCCTGAAGCTATTGGAAATTGCACATCAACATCCTTCACTCCCAAGGTATCCCTACAAGGTCTCTATCCGGCTTCATATGTGTAATTTTGCATTATATTATTTATTTAAAGAAGGGTTGCCAAACTGAACAAGTTTCAGGAGTTAAATAAAGTCTGGATGCCCAGGCTGGGTTTCATGGTTAACATTCAAAGTCACACAATCCTAGAGCTATTTGATTAACTGAAATTACATTATGGTGGCTTGGCTAGAAGAAAGTGTGAGAGAAAAACAACAGCTTACACTACAAGGGAGATTTTTGTAGGTTCCTCACAGTAGGGATGGCAGAAAGGATCTAAATCTGTCCTTTTTTTCAGTCTCATCCCTCTACAGCAATGTGAAATAGTTCAACCTATGAGTCTCAATGTATTATGGCTCAACCTATGGAAATAACAAGGGGATAATTTTGTGATTACTGACAAAGAAGCAAAATGTATTATTCATGGGATCAGATGTAAGGAAGGATTCCATGTGCATCTTGAAGTACTACTGAATGGCAAATTGAGGGTCAAGAGAAAAATGTAAAAACTAGCAAGATTACCCTTGTAAGAAAAAGACGTCCAGAAATCTGTTTATATCTTCCAAACCGGAAAACTCTTGAGTGTTAATTTCTGAGTTCTATACCTCTAGCTAAAACAAAGGATTTTCAAGTAGGATGTTGACCATGCACAAATTTTATCTGATCTCCTGTGGGATTTGATGAGAGACTCCTGCACTATAAGATCTTATTTTCATTCTTTTTTTTTTCCTAGAATATTTATTAATTTATTAGAGAGAGAGAGAGAAAGAGAGAGCAGGGGAGGGGCAGAAGGAAAGAATCTTCAATTTGACTCCCTGCTGAGCATGGAGCCCAGCTTGAGCTTGAGACTCATGGGATCATGACCTGACCTGAAATCAAGAATTGGACACTCAACTGACTGACCCACCTAGGCACCTGACATTCTTGTTTTTAATGCTCAATTTCCAGGAGGTCCTAGGAGACTAAAGCTAACCATCCAAGAAACTTAACAGAAGGCTGTTTAAATACTCTCTTTGAAATCACTTTTATGACTAGATCTCCCAATTTTTTCTTCACACCATTTCCTGACAATGATGTCTCCCTGAACACTAACATGTTGGCATAAAGTCTATGAGTAATTGCCTTCCCCTTCCTATCAGGTAACTCTCAAATGTCTGCCATAAAGTATATTTTGGATTCCCCTTTTTCTATCTTTTCAGTAGAAAATATTCAAACTATAGAAACATAGCAACTCATGGGGTCAACTTTTAAACGTGGCCTCAAGGGAAAGTGCAAGTTATCACATGCCCATTACTGAAAATTTGTTTGCCTTATATTTAACTAATTATTAAGGGTATAATTTGGCAAATTCTCATATATTTTGGTTTCTTCCAATAAATATCAGGCATTGTTGATGCCATGCTCATGTCACCTCAAAACTCACCATCCCAGTGTATTCCAGTAATGTCTTACTAAAAATACCTGCAAGTCTTCACCCTAGGACTTTCTGTTGGCTAATGGGTGATGAATAGGGGAAGTCAGAAACTATTAAGATGTTAATGGCCCTAAAACCGCTTCCAGCAAAGGAGAATATGAGTTGAAAGATAAACTGTACAGTCTTCCCACTGTTACAAAACAATTACATGCATTTCAAAACCAAAGAAAGACTTCTGAGAGAAGACATTTTACTGCTAAGCAAGGAATCCCATTTGTGGGAGACTGAATGATGAATCCCAAGATGTTCACATCCTAATCCACAGAAGCTGTGAATACTTCCTTATATGACAAAAAAGACTTTGCAGATGTGATAAGGCCACTAATATTTAGATGAAGAGATTATCCTGGATCATTTGAGTGACCCAGTGTAATCACAAGAGTCTCAAAAAGAGGACCAAGGAAGAGTCTAACTCGGAGGAAAAGGTATATAAAAAGATATAATGATAAAAACAGTCTGGAGTGGTTCACTTTGAAGGTGGAAAAAAGGTCCACAAGTCAGGGTGTACTAGTCAGGGTTCTCCAGAGAGGCAGAACAAATAGGGTGTATATATATATATACATATATATATATACACATACACACACAGACACACACACAAGTATATATATGCATGCATATATATATATATGCATAGAAATATATATATACATACATACATATTATATATGTATATATAAAAAGACTTTTACAGGTGGTGCCTGAGTGGCTCTATTGGTTAAGTGACTGCCTTTGGCTCAAGTCATGATCCTGGAGTCTGGGAATTCCAGCATTGGGTTCCCAGCTCAGCAGGGAGTCTGCTTCTCCCTCTGACCCTCTCTCCTCTCATGCTCTCTCTCACACACTCTCTCTCTCAAATTTAAAAAAATATTAAAAAAAGACATTTACTATAAAGGGTTGGTTTATGCAATTAGAGTCTGAGAATTTCCATGATACACTATCCATAAGCTGACAACACAAAAAGCTAGTGATATAGTTCCAGTTCAGGCTGAAGGCCTGAGAAAAAGGGGAGTCAATTGGTATAAGTCCTAGTCTGGATCCTAAGGTCTGAAAACCAGGAGCACTAATGCCTGAGGACAGGAGAAGAGGTAGACTCCTCCAACCAGAGTCCAGACAGGTTCTTAAGGATGAAGTTCATAGGAAGAAGGAAGACGGAAGTCTTTGAATAGTTGATTAGGTGTCAATATCTGGGTATACTGATTAAATAAGGACTAGATTGTCTGGCGGGGACTGCTATGTGAGTGTACTGTGCTCTTGGGGATTTGGCTGTCTCTGCTGCACACAAGGTCCCTATTTCAGAGTTGCACTGCTCACAGGAGGCTAATTGGCTACAGTAAGACTTCTCACTTCCCTTAGTTGGGGAGGCATAACTCTGAAGTATGTTCTGCATTTTCTCCCAGAGTTGTTGAAAACAATAGTCTGCTCAATAATACAATATTTATTGGCTTCTTTCCCTTCCCTTTACTTTCTCACTCTTAAACTAGTGTTTCCTGGAATCACTTTACAAATATAACACTGACATTCAAATCCTTTTCTTTAGGTCTACTTTTGGGAAATACAATCTAAAAAACCATAATATATCATAACTTAAAAATACTAGTGTTAACTAGATACTTTGCCAGTCATAGTTGTTAGTTTCTAGTAATAAACCAACTCTGGCTGACTGAGTTAGAAAAGGAATTTATTGGGGCTCCTGGATAGCTCAGTTGGTTTAGTTTCCAACTCTTGATTTCATCTCAGATCATGATCTCAGGGTTATGAGATTGAGCCCATGTTGGGCTCTGCATTGGGCATGGAGCCTGATTAAGATTCTCTTTCCCAAGGCGTCCGGGTAGCTCAGTCCTTAAGTGTCTGCTTTTGGCTCAGGTCATGATCCCAGGGTCCTGGGATCAAACCCCACAGCGGGCTCCCTGCTCAGTAGGAAGCCTGCTTCTCCCTCTCCTACTCCCCCTGCTTGTGTTCCCTCTCTCATTGTCTCTCTCTCTCTCTGTCAAATAAATAAATAAAATCTTAAAAAAAAAAATTCTCTTTCCCTCTACCTCTGCCTACCTCCAACTCTTCCCCCTCTCAAAAAAGAAAAAAAAATCATTAAATAGATGCACAGTAGCTGACAGAAGAACTAGAGAGAAGATTTCAATTAAACACTCATGAATAATTCCACCAAACTGAGCTATCAAGTGGATCGAGTGACAGCACTACTGAAATTGCCACGAGATATAAGTTTTAGTGCTATCATTTCTGCTCCTTCTCCTGCCCTAGAAATTTAATTGAACTCCAGTTACTAATATTGTTATCCGACTGCCATTTCTGTACAAAAACATAATCTTATTTACACAAAACCTCTTCAACCTACTCAAGAGGAAGAACGTTCTGCTTCCTGCTTCTTGTGTCAGTAACTCCTGAGTTAAGGATGAAGTGAGTGCATCTGACTTGGCAGGACATCGATAACTTACCTAGTTTCGGGCTGCAAGGGAGACTTAAGATGAGTGTCTGGAATTCTCAACTTTTTCATAGTAAGAGGCAATTTCTATTTCCCACTGAAATTCATAAGGTGTGGAATTCCTCAGCGAGGAAGGTCCTGATACTGTTTGACCAGCAGGTATATCAGTTAACTACAGTGGGCAATCCTAAATGTGAAAATGCATATGTCAAGTTCTGTGACTGTACAATTCTCTAAAGCCAAACTCAAAGTTACCAGAAACAATAGAAATCTTAATTGCTTATTTGACCTGGTTAGGGTTGCTCTATCTTCATAAAAATAAAATACTCCAACTAAATATGGCAGAGTTGGTGGTCCTAACATGTTCCCTACTAATGTCTCCTGAATCTATAAAGTTAATCCAAGAAAAACTTTCAGAGGGAATTGGGCTAGGTTCACTTAATCCTTACCCTTGCACACACATAAACTTTAATTATCTGACCATTAAGTTGACCGTCGTAGTTTGATTAATATATGAATTCCTAGTTTGTTTAAAAGGCAGAGATATTTAAAGCCCACAACAGATTACATTGCATGTACACTCAGAAAGACCATGCTTTTAGAAACCGCAGATGGATTATGATGGATTTTTGCCAGGGGCACAGTCCCAAAAGACTGTATTTAAGGAAGCTTGGGAATAGTCAGCAGTTCCTAACCTAGGTCTAAACTAAACTGATGCCATGTAAAATCATGATTTATATTTTACAGGAATCTTCAAGGAGGACTCAGTTATTGTATTGGTTAATAATTTCTTCTGAGAGCTCTATGGTGTCCAATTACAATTCCCTTATTTTCCTTCCAATGCGAGAGGTGTTTTGTTTCTTTAGAATGAGCCAAATCCAACATTATTACAGAGATTTGCAAATCAATAAGAAACCCCTTGAATTCAATTATTTTTCACTTCTTTAATTAATCTTAGTTTGTCTTTTTTTCTACCTCACTAAGTTAAGTCAGAGAAATTGACTTAAAATCAGATAATTGTGCACTTAAATGCATCCTGAAATTTCTTCTGGGATTTTTCTCACTTTTCCATTGACTTCTAAATAATTCCATCTCTAAGTCTCTTATTACTCTGATATCTTTCTGTATATCTTTAATTTAAATACATTTCCTGAGCAACCTATTTTATGAGGCTTTCCATGAAACCTGGCTCCTGTAATTTCTTCTCCTTGCTTTGTCTACTTTACAAATACATTCCAATCTTTAAGATTCTTTTCCAAAAATTTAGAACATTCTTGAGTGAGTATGAGTATAGAGATTTCAAAATAAGCACATCTTTTTTCTTTAGATGACTTATAGATGAGCTAGGTATTGTCAACCAGCCAGGCATGAGACATTTTTCTGGGACAACCTGGTTTCTCTTTGCCTTCTTCTGGTATTTTTAAAGATTTTCCTAGTCTGATTTACTATTCAAATGGCATAATATTAGAATTGTCTTCCTGAAAAGTCTCACTAGGACTAAGTAGTAGATCCAGCAGGCTTATCTGTGAGGCCTAGGTATGCCTGCAATAGCGGATCATATTCAAAAATTGTCTTTTTAGTTTTTACTTTATGATATTAGTTCTTGGGGAAGAGCTGTTCATAATCCCTTCATTCCACTGGGTAAACTTTGTGACTTATCAGTTAGGTTAGAACAGAGCTCCTGCTATTCTTAAGAAATTACCACATAACTATAATTCTTTGTCTCCAAATCCTACATTTTTTCCCCAATAACTTTTGAGAGCTATCACATGTTCTTATATCCTGATGCCTTTTCTAAGATGTCAATTTTCTTTCACCTCTCCTCCTTATTGGTGACTAGCTCCTTCTCTCTCTCCAAGAGAACACTGACATATTATCACCTTCTAGAAGAAAAAAAAAAATATTGCTCTTATCCCATTTCTTAACTTGGGACTTATGTAAAAGCCATAAATACTGACCTGAATAGAAATCTTCATGATACTCTGTTGAAGGGATGGTTGTTAATGTTATGTGCTAACTTGACTGGGCCACAGGACACTCAAATATCTGTTTGAACTTGGATCTGGACATATATGTGAGGGTGTTTCCCCAAGAGATTAGCATTTGAAGTGGTGGACTGAGCAAAGAAGATTGCCTTTCCCAATGTGAATGGTCATCACCTAACCAGTTGAGGGCCCAAATAAAACCAAAAGGCAGAGAAAGTTTGAATTTTCTCTCTCTGCCTGACTGCTTCAACTGGGACATTGCTTTTCTTCTGTCCTTGGACTGAGACTTACACCATTGGTGTTTCTGGTTCTCAGGCATTTAGACTCAGACTAGAATTTACATCACGAGTCTTCCTGGGTCTCCAGTTTATAAGTGGCAGATTGTGAGACTTCTCGGCTTCCAAAGTTGCATGAACCAATTCCTATAATAAATCTTCCTCTCCTCACCTCTTTACCTAGATCCAGATCTAGTTATTGAAATATAGTGTATATTAATATCAATATTTACCCATCTATCTATCTTCTATTGGTTCTATTTCTCTGGGGAATACTGACTGATAATGTCACTCCTAGAGTAAGACTGACTAAAAGCCTATAAGTGCATAGTACTATTATCTACAAGTACCAGATAGGGGTTCCCTAGAGACCTCCAAGCTATATTCACCTTAACAACCCATTAGAAGGAATCACCTTTGCCTGAAAGCCATTATTTTTGCTGTAGCTACAGTTGTAATCACCAGGCAAATCACGCACTGTGGGGTGCCATTATCTTTTCAAAAATAAAAATAAAAAAAAGAAAGAAATTAGATGCCTTTGAAACTTTTAGTCATTCTGATGATAGTTTTATTTTACTATGAATGCTCTCATCCGTAGCAGTAAAATTAACAAAAGCTAATCTTAAAAATCTTTGAACTAATCTTCCTAATTCAGGCTCCTACTTCTTTTTATTCAAAGAAGTGTGGTCTGAGAAACATAAAGTACTCATTAATTCATGTTCATTGCCTCTTCTTCTTACATTAAGTAACCCTCAAATTATAATGAGTTATTTTGGGGTTCAATCTCTTCTTTTATATTACTAGTAAAGAAATATTAGAAGTGATTAGCACAAGTGTTTAGCATTGGCTTTTGGAATTGGTCTTTCAGTATATATCCAAAGGCTAGTGCTGGCTTTGCCATTTGACTTCTGGCTAGATTGCACTCCAAAATCTAAAGGAACAACTTCTTGCTATTCTGCATATATATGTCATAGTTCACTGTCTATATGCCTTTAGTCACACCATTTCTTTTACCTGTCATTCCCATTACTTTCTCTAGCTGGGCTGCTTATACTCAAAGCTATCTCAAACCTTTCTTACTACAGGATACTTTTCTTGTCTCTCTTAACCAAATGAAATTCTCCTCTTTTTTTTAATTTTTTTTAAAAATTCTCCTCTTTTTAGTCATTATAATATTTCATGGGCTTACCACATTCTTCCTTGAATTATATATGCTTTATGCCTATTATAGCCTCATTGCTGATTCGTAGGCTCTCTGAGGCTTAACTTTTTGGGCTTATCTGAGCAGCATTTATCAATTGAACTGCACATTCAAAGGTTTTTGGTGAACTGATTTGAACTGTATGGATTGTGAATCAGATAATTAAAAAAAAAATTGCATGTCTCAAAAAAGACCTCACTTTCTGAAGGATTCTATGGGGTAGTGGGAAAAAACAGGTACTTTGGAGTGAGGCATGTAAGATTTTAGTTTTGACTCTGGAACCAACTACCTGTATGAAAAAAGAGCAACTATTAAACTTCAATTAAACTTCACTAAATTTCAGTTACCTAATGTACAAAGTGGAGGTGGCAATAATTGCTTTTTAGGTCTCTTGTCCTCCAAGTCAGGAGCTAATAGAGAAGAATATATGTCAATCATTGTTATCGGGCCTACATGGCTCAGAAATTATAAATATTATAATATATACAAAAACTACAGGAATTATTATGTACTAGTGCAAATGAAATCCAGTGGTAATTTATATAAATCCAGTACAAATTTTATCTGTATGATTTAGAAAAGTGGAAAGACTGAAAATGAAATCTATTACTTGATCCTTCAATGTGGATTATATTATTTTTGTTTGAAAATTATACAATCATAACAAATTATTAATCACATTAAGATAAATACAAAGGGTAACTAGAACTAATCATTAACTATTAGGTAACCAAAATATATCTTAAATACAGTCTTATTCTTTAAGACAAATGCACAATCATTGAAGCTATGCATTTATCTTCATTTCATATGGTAAAGTTGACTAATGAAAACCTAAAAACTGAAAAGAAAAATTCTGCATAAGATTCCTAGGAGTATTTTTTCTTTACTTGGCTATTCTGAGCTTTTGGAAGGGAAAGGAATTTGAATATTACATTGCCTTCAAATGGGCAAATGACTTTAATTATACATAGAGCAAGTGAATTTGAAGTAGCCTAATACTTCTGAGGGAAAGCCAAAATTTTAAATCATTCTTGGTATTTAGGATTCTGCTGTTCTCAGATGGATCTATGTGGGATGATTTGATAAGTCAGCTAAAGAGTATTCTTGAATTCTGTGAATATAAGAAATACCTTGTTTGGTTTTTTAATAATGTATTTCATAGAACATAAAAATTTGTCTTGCACATGGTAAGAATATGAGAAATATTTGGGGGAGGAATTGCTGAACAATATTTTTTAATTAATTTTTTTTTATTTTAAGATTGAGAGAGAGAGAAAGACTCTTAGATAGGCTCCATGTATGGAGGCTGATTATGGAGCCTGAAATGAGGCTCCACCTTAGACCCTGAGATCATAACCTGAGCAAAAATCAAGAGTCAGATGCTTAACTAACTGAGCCACCCAGGCACCCCATGAGTAAATATTTTAAATATAAACTGTACTCATGCAACGAAAGTTACTGTAATTAAACTACCATATAGCTATATATATTTAATCAAGACATTTTGCTAGGATTACTAAAAATTTAAAAATAAAATAAATATACAACTGCTTATAGATGATACAATTAAATAATAAATAGGAAAATGTCCTTCTATGTATTTGTTTTGGACTGTGCAGCTATTATTTGTTTACCATTTGGTGGTATTAACAAAAACTGATTCATCAGAAGAAGCTACTAATTACACAGCAGACTATTGTTATGAAACAGTGTATCCTAGAAAATAGTCTGGTTTAGAACTATGTTTAATAGGATTTTAACCTGTATTATCTTTTGTGAGTGATATGGTAACAATTGTATTATACACTTACACAATTACTTTATTTCTCAGTATCTTTATATTTATTCTTTAATAATTTATGTTCAAATATTTAAACATTCTTTTTCTTAAAATATTATTTTTTTTCCTTTCTTAATAAATTAACGAAACAAAACAATTCTCTCAGATAGCCATTTAAATTGAAAAAAAACCCAAACATATTCTTGCTGCTCTGATTTTTCAGGATGGATTTTTCTGTCAGCAACAAAAAATTACCAGTGTTGTTTTCATTGTTACATTTCAACAATTTGTGACATCTGTAAATTTGTATAAAGGCATTTAGTGAACAGCTATAATCTACTCTCTCTGATAGGTTCAAATTTTTTCATCTTTGATCACTTTCACCTTGATATCCACTGAACACCACAGAGTTATTTGATATTTGTTATACAGGTTGTTGTATGCATAAATTATTTATACATACATATTAAATATGATTGTGACATTAATCTGTCTTGAGTTATTACATGAGTCAGATTGGATGAGTTCCTTATTTGCAAATGAATACTTAAATTATAATAATTCTTTTTAGACCTTGGTGTATTTCCCAAGGTAGCCCATAATGGTAAAATGTCTATAAGGTGCCCGATATCCAAATTTCCAAATGAGAAAAGGTGAATTTATTCAAAGGGAATTGGTGATAGTTAATTCTGCTATGCCCCTTTCTTTGATTTCTACCTCATTATTCATGTAAATTACTACCTTCTTAATTTGTTGTTTATTCTAATCTACATTTAAAGTGGACACAGGAGAAATTAGGGCAGTAACATCTGGCTTTAATGAAATAGAAATGGTTATGTAACTATATGTCATAATCAATCAGACTGCATTTTGTTCTATTACAGATGCTATTTGAAGCAGTCACACCAGATATATCAAACTGAAGGAACAACAGTAGGAAACAAATTAGTCCACTCTACAAAGAATTAGAAACAGAAATCCAACTGTACTATCATATTCACTTCAGGTACAGACCAGCTGATTGAGAATTCAAAATATAAATCTATAATTTTATGAAAGACCTCAGTATTTTTTTCATTTTTAAAAATAAAGAAATAACATATATATGTGTGTGTGTGTGTGTGTGTGTGTATGGCAAAAACATAGTTCAGACAGGAATAAAGGCTCAAAATGAAAAGTCTCTTCCTCTATCTTAGTCTCTCTTACTAGAAAATACCTTCATCAGTTTCCAGTGTTACTTGGGTTACTTTTAAAACTGGTGTGGTACACATGTATCTTTAAGTATTGATGTATAAATTTTTGATACACCTATTTTTTCTCCATTGTAAAGTATGATAAATTCACTCTTATTACCTCTGCCTCCCTAGCTTGTTCACTAAGGGTTTCACCCTTCTTTGTATGCAATATTTCTCCCTAAGTTGTGTTTGGAATGAACGACTCTATTATCTCACTCTTTAGTGCAATCTAGAAGGTAACTTTGTAGAAAATTTCCACCAGGGTCTATTGGGTACACTTGATAGAAGAATAATGAAGTCATAAACATATGCCATGTATGAACTACTTTCTTCATTTACATATTTTTCTATTGGAGTTATAAAAGTTGTAAATAAAGCATTTAGCAATCTACATAATTAGATGGGTAAACCTTGGGTCACAACTTCTTCATAATATAAATGAGGTTATAGATTGAGTAATCTCTAAAATATCTTATAACTTTCATATTCAGTGAGCAAAAATAAATCCAGATTATAGATTTTGGGTATCTAGCACTATATCTAAGAGTAAATACACCAGTCATCTTATTCTGTTAGTCTGACTGAATTAGAATGAATGTTTCTTCAATGAAATTAGATCATTCTGGAAATTATAGATCAATGACAGTTGCCAGATTATCTAAACGATTTCTATTTTTTCCCCTTTGCTTTGTTTTTTTTTTTTTTTTTAGCAAACTTCTGTTTACAATTTAGCTTCTCATAAAGGTGTCTCATTGGAAATTGATGCACACTCATATCTGGCAGACAATATTCTTTTCCATAAATAAACATAAAGTTGACATTTTTTTTTTTTTAGGATCAACATTATCCACGCATTCCAAAATTAAAAAAAAAAAAAAAGAGGAAAACTAACTTAGGCCAAGGATTTATAATACAAAATGACAACTACAATTATTGAAATATCTAGAGTTCTCTGGGAATGAAGAAAATGGACATTTATCCAAATGACCAGAATGGAATGAACAAAGACACATAAAAGAAAATAACATTTTGCATATGCTTTGTTGCATGCTATTTGGTGTGATTGGAACAGAAGTTTTGACATTAAGGACTTCACATTGAGGCTAAAGGCATGAGATAGAATTCTGGTGCTTATGAAAAACTGTAAGCTAGGTTTAAGTGATCTTTTTATAACTTTTAATTTATTAAAAAAATTGGGAGGCTACATTGAGTTCTCAAAATACACATAAAATATGTTTTAGGTAAAAGAATAGTATTATCATAATGCACATTTTTCATAATTAATAAAATAAACTAGTAGATGTCAAACAATGTAACATTTATAAAACAGTACTGTTGGATAAATTAAAGGACCTCCTACAGAAAATTTTTTGCCATCAATGATAAAGTAACTGGTGGAGAAATAGACTCCTCATGATAATCAACTCTAATTCTGGGAAAATATACCAAATTATTTTTAGACTTTATGCAATAGGTAGTGAAGAATATGATCCACAATAGAAGGGAATCAAAAGATGTGAGTCCAATCTTACTCTGACTTTCAAACAACTCTTTCTGCACTGTGGCACAGTGAAAGTAAGACTAATTCATGGAATCTTCATTGAGAAAAGGGAGCTCAAGGCTATTGAGGTGACAGAAATTTGCAGGGCAGGAGAAAAGGGCCTACACAGAAAAGGAAAATCCTAATGGACTTCCCTTTAAAAAATGTATGAGATAATAGATTGAATGATAAAAGAAAATGTTCAGGTTCTAAAAAGCAAAAGTGAAAAGACTTTATTAAAGAGCTGAACACTGAATATAGACTTTTCAGAAATTATGACTTTGGACTAGAACTAATCTAGAATAAAAAAACTGTACAAGGATATTCATAAAACGTCAAGGATATGCATAATTGCTCCAAGCTGGAAACATCAGAATCTCCATCAACTGGAGAATGACTAGGGAAAGTTCTATACCCACATAGTCAAATAACTCTCAAATTAATAGAAAAAGGATTAAGCTATTGATATTCACAGAAATTGAGAAGTCTCAGAAACATTAAGCTATTCAGATGATCAAAAGAAGCTAGAAACTGTATTTATATTTGAAATTCTGTTACAGTCAAAGCAATTTATGTAGAAACAAATCAGAATGGTGGTTGCTTCTTGACAAGTGGAACAAAGAGAGGTTTGGAGTCTGAGAAGAAACATCAGGGATCTTTCTAAAATGATAGAAATATTCCATCATTTGATAGAAGTCTGAATTAACCTGGTGAAGGAATTTTTCAAAGTAAGTTGGGTTATGAACTTAAATATCATTGATTTCACTGTATGTAAGATACAACTCAATAAAAATTGCCCTGAGACATATGTTTAGTGTCCAATGCAATTTGGGATGTATCACTAAAGTATTCTCAAAAATACTAACCGGTTAATAGGAATTTTAAGGCTTTTAAGCATGGAATATGAATGTTCACACTTCTTAATAATATATTTGTATTTTGATAGATCGCTAAGGAAACTGTGTAGAGGATGAAGTAGAAATGAACAATATTTAACATAGGAGTGTCAGTTAAAATTAAGAAAATTACCTTTCTTTTAAAAAAATTTAAAAAATGGGTGATTTTCTTGGCCAGAATTACAAATCTACAGATATCAGCTAACCAGATGTGTAAGCCAACCTCTGAGATGTAATGAGAATTAAATAACTTGGTATTCAGTATAGTCTTTTTTTTTTCCCCCAAATTGATTTTTTTAAAAATTTCTTTTCAGAGTAATAGTACTCATTTTTTTTGCACCACACCCAGTGCTCCATACAATACGTGCCCTCCCTATTACCCACCACCTTGTTCCCCAACCTCCCACCCCCCCCCGCCCCTTCAAAACACTCAGGTTGTTTTTAAGAGTCCATAGTCTCTCATGGTTCATCTCCCCTTCCAATCTCCCTCAACTCCCTTCTCCTCTCCATTTCACCATGTCCTCCATGTTATTTGTAATGCTCCACAAATAAGTGAAACCATATGATACTTGACTCTCTCTGCTTGACTTATTTCATTCAGCATAATCTCGTCCAGTCCCATCCATGTTGCTACAAAAGTTGGGTATTCATCCTTTCTGATGGAGGCGTAATACTCCATCTTGTATATGGACCACATCTTCCTTATCCATTCGTCCGTTGAAGGGCATCTTGGTTCTTTCCACAGTTTGGCGCCGTGGCCATTGCTGCTATAAACATTGGGGTACAGATGGCCCTTCTTTTCACTAAATCTGTATCTTTGGGGTAAATACCCAGTAGTGCAATTGCAGGGTCAGCCACAGCAACTTCTTTCAAGATATATCTCCAAAGGTATTCAGTATATTCTTGTGAAAAGTCAAATATCCATGACCTAAGGCAGTATTTAGCATTATTATGTAATTAAGAGATTCATAAGTCTACAAATTACAGCCCTCATCTTTTTCTTAATGTTTAAATTTTTTTAATATTTTATTTATTCACTTGACACAGAGAGAGAAATCACAAGTAGGCAGAGAGGCAGCCAGAGAGGGAGGGGGAAGCAGGCTCCCTGCTGAGCAGAGATTCCAGTGCTGGCCTTGATCCCAGGACCCTGAGATCATGACCTGAGCCGAAGGCAGAGGCTTAACCCACTGAGCCACCCAGGCGCCCCTCTAAGGTTTTAGATACATCTTTAATGCACAACCTCATAACTTGCCTTGGGACTTTGTCAATATTTTATAGTTCTGACATCAGATGAGATAAAGAATTGATTCAGAAAAGAGAAACATATAATATTTTATATCATTATATTATCAAGTTACATTAGTTACTCAATATATTTAACAATATTTTAGTACCCAAAACACATAAAGATATATACAAAATACTTCCTTAATTTTTTTTTAAGATTTTATTTATTTATTTGACAGAGAGAGATCACAAGTAGATAGAAAGGCAGGCAGAGAGAGAGAGGGAAGCAGGCTCCCTCTGAGCAGAGAGCCCGATGTGGGACTCAATCCCAGGACCCCGAGATCATGACCTAGCCGAAGGCAGCAGCTTAACCCACTGAGCCACCCAGGCACCCCAATATTTCCTTAATTTTACAAATGATATTTGTCTTTGAATGTACTTCATAAAATTATTGAAACATTTAACTTGGCTTTAAATGAATATTTCCAATGACATTACCATATTTTTGATTTGGAGATTGGATTTATATGAACTCTAGTGTTGTCCCCTAGTTTGGCTTTTGCTAACAGTTTCAGTTAGGGGAAATGTTCATGCCTCCTCCCATGCACTTTCGTGCTATAATTATTATTTCATTTTGTTCATGTTAATTATCCTTATCTAAAATGGTTTTTGTTTACAAGTTATTTTCTATCTCCACACACTTATATAAATTTTATAAACGCTAGGTTTTTCTTGCTTATATATTATACCCAGTGCCTACACTCTTGGCTAGGTCATATTGAGCACTCTAAATATTTGAAAGAGTGAATAAAATAATAAATGAAATTTCTAAAACTATCTAAAATAGCAGGCATATACTGCATTGATTCAATGGTTTTCTTTATACTTCTCTTTCTTAAATGAAAAAGAGAAAAAGTTATGTTGTCTGTTCATTTTTCTTCTTATTTTTCCTGGCACGTGTTAAAAAGTCAAGGATGGAAAGAATTTAGAATTGTGGGATTATAAAAATAATTGTTTAACATAATGTTTAAATGATCATAACCAAACTCTGATTTGTGTCATAAGGAGAATAGTTCTAGTCTCAAGAAGTGGATTAGAAAAATCTCAAGCTTCAGTTCTTGCAATTTTACATATAAGTAGTAAGTAGGTTTTAGAAAAGGTCACTGAAATATAATTATAGCCATTTATTAAAGAAAAAAATGATCTGTAGCCAAAGACCCAAAGCTTTATATCTTGATGAGTAGAGTAAAAACCATTAAATCTGGTCCTAATCAGCTTTAGGTCAATGATTATTAGACTACATCATCCAGTAATTCTGCCTTCTCTCATTCTGGGCTAAGAAAAAAAAAAATGAAATCAGAAAAATTGCCACTGAACCCTTTGAGAAGTGATTCAAATCCAGACAGATCTGAAGGAAAGAACACAAATATAACATTTTTCTTCAGAACTAACAGGAAGAGTGATGTGTGTGAAGAAGTCCTGGGTCATTTCCTGTAATTCCTGAATGTTTCTTCAGTAATCGTTTATATATCCTCTCTTCATCCACAATCTCCTCTCTATCAAAATATTAGTTTAAATCACTATTTTAAACCTGGTCAAATTAGGAAATTTAAAATATTTCCTCCTGCTAGATTACAAAACTTTAATTCTGGAATATTTTCTATTCTAAAAGGAAACTCACACACTTTATATTTAATAATAATACTCCCAGGATTCAGATGATGCCTTCATAGTGCAGAGATAAAAGAGCCCTTTCAAGATCCTGTTAATATTGACTTCAGTAATCAGCCATGACCTTGTGTGGCCCTCTTCTGCATAACGCTTATGTACAGTAGAAATCAGATAATAACATGAACTGATTTACAAAAGCTACTTAGTAAAAGTTATCAGCTAACTGATTATGGGTTTTTTTGTTTGTTTGTTTTAAGATTTTACTCATTTATTTGAGATATAGAGCAAAGAAAGAGAAAACGAGTGGGGAATAGAGGGACAAAGGAGAGGGAGAAGCAAGCTCACAGCTGAGTAGGGAGCCAGATCTGGAGTTGGATCCCAGGACCCAGGTATTATGACCTGAACCAAGGGAAGACTTTTAACCAACTGAGCCACTCAGATGCTTCCTAACTATTTAATTTCTATTACTTATTTCTTCACTGGTGTTACCCAACCTAGTCTTGATGATCGATCACACTTTAACTGCTTTTGGATTAGATCATTCAAACTTGAGCCAATGAGCTTTTAAAAATTTTCAATGTCACGGGTGCCTGGGTGGCTCAGTAGGTTAAAGCCGCTGCTTTTGGCTCAGGTCATGATCTCGGGGTCCTGGGGTCCCGCATCGGGCTCTCTGCTCAGCAGGGAGCCTGCTTCCCTCTCTCTCTCTCTGCCTGCCTCTCTGCCTACTTGTGATCTCTCTCTGTCAAATAAATAAATAAAATCTTTAAAAAAAATTTTTCAATGTCACACATTTATTCATTTTTCATTCACTCATTCATTCACTCATCTATTCATTCAAACAACCACGTTTGGATTCATCAACACTTTATGCTTGTCAGTATATAATGTTAGATCCCATTTCCTTAGGAATGGCAGTAAAGCATTTTGAGGAAAGAGTATTAACAGCCAAAATTCTAACTAAATAATGGATAGCAAATACAAATTTTTAAAAATAAAAGGAAATAGTATCAAATATTCTTTCAGGAAATAAGCATAAAACTTAATTTTAAATAGATTATTTTAAAATATAATCCCAAAATATTCCATGTTTTACACAAGTTTTCCTTCTGGTATTTTGTTGGTCTGAGGTAACTACTTTTTATATTTTCATTTTGTGGTTAATTATGTCACTAGAATCTATAGATGGGATTATTAACTGATTACATATTGTTGGAGGAATAAATCTTGCAAATGTACCATTTTAAAATTTCTTTTGGATGATGTTACACATAATCAACTTTTAATTCATGGTATATCTAAATTAACAATAACAGCATTATATACCCTCATATGAATTCGGTTTTCTATGCATATTTGAATAGGATCATAAAGTAAGGTAAGGTTACCAGGAAAATTTTATAATGTTTTCTACAATAAATAAATTTCATATTAGTAAATATCCATGATGCAGAGCATATTAGTTGGGTTTTAGGTAGAGACGTAGAACCAGTAGGAGATGAGTACTGAGAAGTTTATTGCAAGAAATTGACTTATATCAAATTGCTTCACACCTGTCACCAGGTTCTTTACACAATCTAGAGGATGATTCCTAACTATATTAAGGAGAGCACTTGTTATGATGAGTACTGAGTATATGTTAAGTAAGGAACTAGAATTTAATAAAAATTTGAAAAAAAAAAAAAGTAATTATGGTGATTCAAGTGCCATGGCAAATAATTGTGTTAAGCTTGGGTCTGATACAATCTTGACCAATGAAAGCTGGAAGATGGCTGTGAAGCTTCTTTAAAATATGCACAAGAATATTTTTGTAGTTATAAGTCATGCTTGGGATGCTGCAACGATTTTGCAAAGAAGAGAAGAAATATGAGAATATAAAAGAAATATGGGAAGAACTTTGGCCCTTGATAGTATTATTGAGCCACCAAAATAACCAACTCTGAAAGCTACCCATTCTATCATCCATTCATTCATTTATTTGATAATGCCTTTCCCTTTTTAATTCTGTTTGGATTAGAAATTTCCATTAAATGAAGTTTATAGCTTCTTAACTGATATAACAGCCAAAAGAAGTTCCTTAGTAAAGTATGGGATTAAAGAAATAAAATTTAAATGATTTAAATGTTTACTGGCATCAAGGAAAAGTAGTATAAAACATAACTTCCTCCTTTATGCCTTTAGAAACTTGAGTATTTGAAACTAGGAGACAGAGCCATCCTTCCCTTAGTGGTTCTCAGGATTTAGCATGGATTAGAACTACCAAAGAGTTCACTGAGGCATGAAATTCCAGGTTCCTCATCCTGAATGCACCTCCCATTTTCCTCTAAGTCCTTATTTTAGAGCTACTCTCACTTGGCTTGAGGGGGAGAAGCAGAGCTTTATTTTCCTCTGTTTTCTTCTTGAACTTTGTCAATGAATTATCTCTCGATAAATCTTTAGAGCCTGTTGGTAAGATGTACAAGTCATCTTACCTCAGGCTTGATTGAGGGTGGGACCGAGGAGAGCTTCCTTTTTGTGGTGCCTTCCAATGCTATATGGGCAGAGCACTCCAAGCCTGAAACTGATCTGGTGTGAACTCTGGTCTCTGGAAGGGCACATTTCAAAATTTTCGTTTTCCCTGGTGGTTTGGACAGTCTTGGGCTGGCAGTCCTGTCCAGGTCGGATGCTGTAAACCCATGTCTTTCTCTCCTTAAAGGAACTCTCCAGCCCTTCATTCCATGCATGGGATGTGCCAAATGCCCCAAGGTTCTCTGACACTCAAGCTGATGGGGTCATCCCAAAGCTCTGTGGATGATTCTTGGTCCAAGAGGGCAGCATGGTAAGTGGGTCACATCTAATTACTGAGGTAATATTTTTTTCATAAGATTGCGTGAGATTGGGCTGCCAAAATGATACTGACATGCTGATCTTGGATGACTCTCATTCACAACAAACATGGAAATCATTTAAACTCCAGGCTACCAGTGTCTACTACTGATAACCTTTGGACTAGAGCCATATAAAGCCTGGGCCTAAGTGCCTGGCTGTCACTAATCTTACAGTGGTGCTGCCTCCCGCCCCTAGCACCCAAAGGCAGAGGGGGTGGCAGCAGGTGTCCTTCATCTTGTGCACTGTTAGGCATTGGCACTAACTGTAGTCACTCTGCCAACTCAGATGGTCCTCCTGGTTAACCCAGCCAATATGCTCTGAAGTTTTATAAGAGTGTTGCTCTGAAATATCAGTAGGCACTTATGATTTATATTTCCTCAACCTTTAATTGAAAAAAAAATACTTTATGAAAACTAGAAGTGGACAATCTGTGGATAAATGAAACTTCTGCCATAGAATTCTTGACTCTTCATTCTACCAACGATACTATGTAGTAGACAGATTTGCATTAACATTGAAAGAAATCTCATTTTAAGGACTATAAGAACTATGACATAAAGAGTTCAAGAGAAATCATAATTGAAAGATATATTATTCTGTTTTTAGCCTATAATACTCCAAATAGTAAATTGAACGTGACCAGAAGGGAAGTCATGATTCAAGTTCCCCTGCACACTCTGGTAAAATGCATATTTGTAGACCTCATCAACAAAACATAGTAACAGTCATTAAGAGAGTCAGCAGAAGTAGATATTCATTCGCTATTTGAAGGATGATGCAGCAGCATGAGTAATTAAGTTAAAAGCATTAAAAAAGATAAATAAAAGTTACTAAGGAATAGCAGAAAAAAGAGATCTGAAATTGTTTTTATATCAATGGGTTCTGAAAAACCATGATAGTGTGAATAGTAGTAGCCTTGCCACTCATGGTAAAGGGTAGGAAATAAGCCACTAACAATGAAAAACACAAAGAGATGTTTCTTGTATCAGAATAAGGAGAGATGGTACCTGGACACTACAAGATTCTTCCAATACACTCATTGAACATATAATATGTAAGTACCTCTTATTTATGTATCAGTCTAAATTACTGATAAATCAATGTATTTTACATGGGCTCATCTATTCTGTGATACATTTTTAATCAAACTGCTTATAGAAAGAAAAGCTTTACAAAATATATTTGCCTAGGGTCCTACAAACTCTAAGGCAGATGTGCTGAACACCTTTAGAAACATTAAATTTAGAGTATCTCTTCATTTCTCATACAATGTCTTCAACTTTGAGCCCTTTGCCAATTTGGATGCAAGAGAAACAATCCTATTCCACATTATCAATATATGTGTTAATATATAAACACTCACACATATTATCTAAATATGTATATAATGTATATAAATATAATATATAAATATATATAAATATATATAAATATGATATCAATATATCAAAATATCTATTCCTTGCAACAGTCAAATGATACAGTTATGCTTATTATCCAAATTTTGTAAATAAGAAAACTGAGGAAAAAGGAGAACGAGTAACTGTCGAAGGTTACATAGTTATAAATGCAAAATGAGATTTTTAATCCATAAAGCCAAGTTCTCAGCCACATTATTCTACTTTCATACGATCCTTTGGTATCTTTAGATGTTATATCCATGCACAATTTATCTTAGAATATATTTTTAAGGAATGTATATTTGAAACTAAGTGTTTCAAAAAATTTTTTGTTGTTATTGATATTTAGCCCATAGAGACTGAGACTGGATTGGCATTTTAAAGCAGCATATAAGAAATCTAGTCAAGATTATACTTATTCAAAAAATTCAGCAATGAAAAATTTCCATAAGTTTTGGGTAGCTGTTCAAATATGTGAAAATGGGATTATGAGAAAGACATTTAAAAACTTTGGACATGGGGCGCCTGGGTGGCCCAGTTGGTTGGGCATTTGCCTTTGGCTTGGGTCATGATACCACAGTCCTGGGATGGAGCCCCTACATCCAGTTCCATGCTCAGCAGAGGCCTGCTTCTCCTTCTCTCTCTGTCACTCCCCCTGCTTGTGAATGTGCATGTGTTCTTGCTCTCTCTCTCTCTAAAATAAAATCTTAAAAAAAAATAATAACAAAAAATGAAAACCTTGGACACACAAGAATTGATTAAAAGATAACTGGAGGGGCGCCTGGGTGGCTCAGTGGGTTAAAGCCTCTGCCTTCAGCTCAGGTCATGATCCCAGGGTCCTGGGATCGAGCCCCGCATCGGGCTCTCTGCTCAGCGGGGAGCCTGCTTCCTCCTCTCTCTCTCTGCCTGCCTCTCTGCCTACTTGTAATCTCTGTCTGTCAAATAAATAAATAAAATCTTAAAAAAAAAAAAGATAACTGGAGTTGTGAATACATTTTTGTGAGCCAGCACAACAATTACTTTTCTCCCTGAACTTCAAGCTAGCAAAGTCACACTGACCACCCACAAGTTTGATCAATCTAAGAACCACCTCTAAGTTTTTCCTAGAGTTCATCACTTTTCATTATATACCCCCTTTTTAATTTCTTGCTTACAAAAGATGGTCATTTTTATTTGGTAGAACATTAAAAACCAGCAAAAAGAAAATCACTATGGCCCACTGGATTTAAAGTGGGTTTTAGCTATACTCTAAAATGATAAAAATGATATTGTTTATTAGAGCCACATTTTCCAATTCAGTTCTTTTAAGGAGCTCAGACTGCATGCAGCACTATTGTGTGGGATTATTTAAGAAAATTCTATAACTCTTTAGAAGTAGTGCATGTTCAATTCCAGACATGAGTTTCTATGACAAATTCACATTTTCATTTTATCATGTAATAAGTAATAATGTAAAATGCTTCACAAATGGCCAGAATTAAAGTTATACAATCCTCCAGATACTCTTAACTTGGAGAAGCATATATTTTGGTCATTTTAAGGGAATAAATATATAATTTTTGTGTATTGTTTATTAAATATTTAGAAATAACTAGATATTACATACATTTTTGATGAATGTAATATATACTTAGTTGCTTCTGCCCCACATTTACTTTTCTTTCTGACTATAATATAAAAGAATCTATTGTTCTGAAGATGAATGTGGAATTTAGAAATTCTATAATTCAGCCAGAATGAACAATTAATTTTTCTTTTTCAATTCTCCATTCACTCTGCAAGTGCACTCTCATTTTTATAATTAACCTCTCAATAACATGAACTAGTGTGATCACAGTTTCCTCTACCCTTCTTTTAAAGAATTTATTACTATTATTATTATTATTACTAATTATTCATTATCTAACAGTAATCGTTTGGCTTTCTCCTACCTTTCTTAACTGTTTCTCCTCTTGTCTTTTCTTTTTCTATAGAACTCTATGTTGGCATTCTTCAAGACTCAACCCTGGGGCCTGAGTCATCTCATTCTCATGCACAGCTTTAACTGCCATCTAAAGATAGATAGTGTTTCTCTGTGAAGACCTTCCCATGGGCCTCTTCATTGAATTCTTCACTTAACTCACAATCTGTCCCCTATCCTGCTGCGAGGTCTTCCACTGTTTACTATCTTAATAAATAGTATCACTATTTAGTCTTCTGCAAGAACAGAATGTAGATATCATTCTTGACAGTATTTAAAGTCCACTCCATTAATCCAATCCATCAAAATCCTTTTGTGGTTACTGCTTAGACATCTTCACCCTATTCTACTGTATATTTGAAAATCCCAGTTATAATCATTTATCTCTCGCATTCCATTACCTTCAGTTGTTCTAGCTGCATATGTACTCTGTTTCTATATGGCAAACACATCCTCTGCATTTCTGCCAGAACAACATTGTCAAAATATAAATTTGAATCTCTTTTTTTACTTAAAACCTTCCAATTATTTCCTTCTGCATTTTGATAAGAACAGATTCCTTTAGGGTGCCTGGGTGATTCAGTCAGTTGAGTGTCTGCCTTCAGCTATGGTCATGATTCTGGAGTCCTGGGATCAAACCCTGCATTGGGCTTCTTGCTCACTGGGGAATCTACTTGTCCCTCTTCCCTTCCCCCTGCTCATGTTCTCTCACTCTCTCTAATAAAGAAAATCTTAAAAAGCAAAGCAAAACAAAAACATGTCCTGAAAGGCCTCACCTGTTCTTCCCTACCTACCTTTTTGTCCTTTCCCCTTCTACAGTTCCTCTAATTCTTTTCTCTTCTTATTTCATGACCTTATTTCATTCCTCATGGTTATGATGTTTTCATCAGCCATAAATAAACCGAAAATACTTTTTTCTTCTCCTTTTATCAAAATGCTCTGGCTGCAAGTAATGGAGAACTCCAAATCTATTGCTTATTCAATGGCAGTTTTTTTTTTATCTCTTTTTTAATATCCTATATCCAGTCAAGGGACACTTGGGAAGGGTTAATGCCATCAAAGCCCCAAACTTTTCCCATCTTTCTCCTCTGTCATTCTCACCTAATATGCCTCCTCATGTGAAAGATTATCATCTTTCAGGATTTATGGTAGATGTACCAAGTATGGGAATCATATTCTTTGCATAATCTCTAAAGATAGAAGTAGGTTTTTTCTTTCTTGGGTCTCATTTCAAGATTCAGAAGTCCCTGAAATGTCCTAGATAACTTATCAATATATATAACTGGCTAAAAATTGTATTCTATGCCTGTGAGTGAAACATGACTATGGCAATATGGGACATTCCAGGGTTTTCCTTGATATTTCCAACTAAATAAACCTTTATCTATTATAAGTTTTCTGAAGTCTTTGCCTATATATTGTACTCGTCATAGTATCCATCCTAATTCCCCAGTAAACAAAGCTGATTAAAATTATATAAGAACAATCATTTAAAATCTCTGGGATTTTACTAAGGTCATAAATCAAATGAAGAAACAATTATTCAAGAAAATCGACTAAAATTCAAGACTGTGACATATGAACCATGATTCGCAACAACTTCTCCCCTTACCTTAACTTGATGGAAGCTATACTCAGGGCATTTGTGTCCAAAAGACAGGGTTTCTCTTAAGCTTTCAACTTTAAGATTTTTGCCCTATATTACTGAAATGCTGCCAGCATTTCTCAAAACTTCTAACTTCAATTCAAAGAGGCTAATATCCTGGTATTTGTGATTAATAGTCCAGAAGCTCCCATACTCAGTCCAGTCCTTACCCATAAGATAGAGACTTTACCCTATGTATAGTATATAGAGGGTATACCCTATTTATGGAATCTCTATCTTACATCCTGCCTATAAGCATAACAAGTCAAGGCCCTGCCTAGAGATACGGCAAAATTTGGCCTCAATCGCCTTTGCCCCATTTGGCTTGTAGGGTGGATATTCCAAGCTGGGAGATGTAAGCCGTAAAGATTAGAGGCTACCACCTACTCCCCCAATGCCCACAGTAGTTGCTCAGAGATTTTGGCCAAAGATTTTGGCTCAGTGAGAGAGATAGTATACAAGAAAAGAGATATCAAAACCCTTTCCAAAGAAGCTGACTTCATGGGAAACTTATACCTAAGGATGCTTTCAAAAAAAAAAAAAAAAAATTCTTGTTAATTAAGAATAAGAAGTTTAACCAAGAGGGCCATTGGTCTCACCTCCAGCTCAAGAGAAGTGGCTCAGAGATTTTTCTCAGGGGAAAAAGGCCGTGAGAACATGGATCTCTGAAACTCTCTAAGAAAGAAATGACTTTACTTAGAATAGTGTGGGGAAATTAAGTCTAACAGTACTCTTGAAAATAAGAAATTTTGGTTGTAAGCAACTAAGAATACAATGGTGGTGTCATGAGATAAATAAGCTAAATTCTAAGCAGGGCATTTACCAAAGAGAATCCAGGAAACTGACAATTATATAGGGCCTTTCTGAGGTCAGAAACAAACCTCAATGACTACCCTCAAAAATACCTCCGGCAAAGGGGCATAGATTTCACAGAATCAGGTTAGGTAGCAATTTATGTTCCAAGGCATTGTCAAAGTGGTAAAAAAATATCAACTGGTAATTAGTGGAGCTGGGTGAAACACCAAATGGGACAGGTAGTGTAACAAAGAGATCAAAGAAAGAGGCAGCAAGAAACAGCCCTGCTAAAAACCACTGTCATCCCAAGGTAAATGTGCATATGCTCAAGGCTGCACGTTTTGAGGTCTAACACCAATTAATTAACTCAGCTAACTTAGTTCTGAAATTGACAACCTGATTCTAAACTTCCTATGGAAATTCAAGTGACCCAGAATCATCAAAATAATCTTGCAAAGGAAAAGCAAAATTTGAAGATTTATGCTTCCTGATTTCAAAACTTACTACAATGGTACAGTAATCAAAACAGCATGGTGCTGGCATAAGGTAAGTCATACAAATCAGTGAAATAGAACTGGGAGTCTAAATATAAACTATCATAGTTACATAATACATATTCTTCTCAAGTGCACAAGGATAGATCATAATTTAGACCACAAAACAAATCTTTTTTTTTTTTTTTCATAAAACAAGTCTTAACAAATTTCAAATTGAAATCATATCAAGTGCTTTTTCTAGCCACAGTGGTATAAAGCTAGAAATCAATAACAATAGGAAAAGTGGAAAATTCACAAATATGTGAAAACAACTCACTCCTGAGTAACATGTGAGTCAAAGATGAAATCAAAAGGAAAATCAGAAAGAATCTTGAGACAAATAAATATGCAAATACAGCATACCAAAACTTATGAGATTAGCAAAAGAGGTTCTAAGAGGGAAGTTTATAATAACAAATGCTTACACTAAGAAAAAAGAAAGATATCAAACAGTCTTACTTTTCACCTCAAGAACTAGAAAAAGAAGAAAACAGTAAGCATCAAAAACAATAATTATAAATTACTTAAAAGGTAAAAGATTTGTATGCTAAAAAAAATAAGACTGTTGAAATACATTAAAGAACACTCTCATAAATGGAAAGTATTCTGTGTTCATGGATTAGGTAATCCATATTGTTAAAATACCCATACTTTCTAAAGATCTACAAATTTTTCAAAAATGAAAAAAAAAGCAATTAAATTTCATATGGAACTACACAATATTCCAAACAGACAACACAATCTTGAACAAGAACAAAGCTAGAGGCATCATAATGCCTGATTTCAAAACATATTACAAAGCTATTGTAATCAAAACAGTATACTACAAGCATAAAAATAGAATCATAAACCAATAACATGGACCAGAGATCCTAGAATAAACATAAATGTATACAGTCACCTAATCTTTGACAAAGGTGCCAAGAATTCATGGTGGAGAAAGCATAGTCTCTTCAGTAAACGGTGTTGTGAAAATTGGCTATCCATATACAAAGAATGAGATTGGGTCCTTTTCTTACCTTGCACATAAAAATCAACTCAAAATAGAGTAAAGCCCTAAACATAAGACCAAAAATTGTAAAATTCCTAGAAAAAAATGTAGATAATAAGCTCCTTGACACTGGTCTTGGTAATACTTTTTTTGGATATGATATCAAAGTATAGGTAACACAAACAAAAATAAATAAGTGGATCTATATCAATCTAAAAAGCTTCTGCTTACAAAAGTTTGGTATTCATCCTTTCTGAAGGAGGCATAATACTCCATTGTATATGGACCACATCTTCTTTATCCATTTGTCTATTGAAGGGCATATTGGCTCTTTCCACAGTTTGGCAGCTGGGGCTATTGCTTTTATGAACTTTGGGGTACAGATGGCCCTTCTTTTTACTACATCTGTATCTTTGGGGTAAATACCCAGTAATGCAATTGCAGGGTCATAGGGTGCTCTATTTCTAATTTCTTAAGGAATCTCCACACTGTTTTCCAAAGTGATTGCACCAACTTGCATTCCCACCAACAGTGTAAGAGCATTCTCCTTTCTCTACATCCTCTCCAACGCTTGTTGTTTACTATCTTGGTGATTTTGGCCATTCTGGCTGGTGTAAGGTGGTATCTCAATGTGGTTTTGATTTGAATCTCCCTGATGGCTAATGACGATGAATATTTTTTCATGTGTCCGTTAGCCATTTGTATGTCTTCTTTGGAGAAATGTCTGTTCATGTCTCCTGCCCCTTTCTTGATATGATTATCTGTTTTGTGTTTGTTGAATTTGAGGAGTTCTTTATAGATGTTGGATATCAGTCCTGTGTCTGTAGTGTCATTTGCGAGTATCTTCTCCCATTCTGTGGGTTACCTCTTTGTTTTGTTGACTGTTTCCTTTGATGTGCAGAAGCTTTTGATCTTGATGAAATCACAAAACTTCATTTTTGCTTTTGTTTCTTTTGCCTTTGGAGACATGTCTTGAAAGAAGTTGCTGCAGCTGATGTCGAAGAGGTTACTGCCTATGTTCTCCTCAGGATTTTGATAGATTCCCTGCCGCAAGTCAAGGTCTTTTATCCATTTTGAGTTTATCTTTGTGTATGGTGTAAGAGAATGGTTGAGTTTCATTCCTCTATACACACCTGTCCAATTTTCCTAGCACCATTTATTGAAGAGACTATCTTTTTTCCACTGTATATTTTTTCCTATTTTGTTGATGATTATTTGACCATAGCATTGTGGGTGCATATCTGGGTTCTCTACTCTGTTCCACTGGTCTATGTGTCTGTTTGTTTGTTTTGCCAGTACCATGTTGTCTTGGTGATCACACCTTTGTAGTAAGGCTTGAAATCAGGCAACATGATGCCCCAGTTTTGTTTTTCTTTTTCAACCTTTCCTTAACAATTCAGGGTCCCTTCTGGTTCCATACAAATTTAGGATTGTTTGTTCCAGCTCTTTGAAAAATGCTACTGGAATTTTGATCAGGATGGCATTGAAAGTATAGATTGCTGTACGTAGTATAGACATTTTAACAACATATATTCTTCCGATCCACAAGCATGGAATGCTTTTCCATTTTTCTGTGTCTTCTTTAATGTCTTTCATGAGTGTTCTGTAGTTCCTCGAGTACAGATCCTTTCCTTCTTTGGTTAGGTTTAGTCCCAGATATCTTATGGTTCTTGGTGTTATACTAAATGGGATCAATTCTCTAATTTTCATTTCTATTTTCATTGTTAGTGTATAAGAAAGAAACTGATTTCTGTACATTGATTTTGTATCCTGCCACTTTAGTGAATTGCTCAGTGAGCATGGGCGGGACTGGAGGAGAGTATGCTGAGTGAAATAAGTCAAGCAGAGAGAGTCAATTTTCATATGGTTTCACTTACTTATGGAGCATAAGGAATAACACAGAGGACATTGGGAGATGGAGAGGAGAAATGAATTGGGGGAAGTTGGAGGGGAAGCAAACTACGAGAAACTGTGGACTCTGAGAAACCACCTGAGGGTTTTGGAGGGGAGGGGGATGGGAGAATTGGGTGAGCCAGTGGAGGGTATTAAGGAGGGCAGGTATTTCATGGAACACTCAGTGTGGTGCATAAACAATGAATTTTAGAACACTGAAAAAAGATTAAATTAAATTTAATTTAAAAATCCCTTAGGGAGCCTGGTAAATACACACACACACACACACACACACACACACACACTAAATAAAATAAAATAAAAATAAAAAGCTCTGCTTGGCTAAGTAAAGAACAAAATGAAAAGGCAGCCTAAGGAGTGAGAGAAAATATTTGCAAACCATCCATCTGATACGGAGTTATTATCTCCAACATATACAGCTCAATAGCTGACACACAAATAACCAATTAAAAAATGAGCAAAGGAATTGACTTTTTTTTCCAAAGAAGACATGTATATGGTTAAAATGTACATGAAAAAGTGCTCAACATCAGTAATAATCAGGCAAATACAAATCAAAACCACAATGAATAGTAAATGTCCACCAATAGACAAATGGATAAGGAAGATGTGATATATATACATAATGGAATATTATGTGGCCTTAAAAAATGATGAGAACCTGCCATTTGTGAAAACATGGATAGACCTAGAGGGTGCAATGCTAAATGAGAGAAGTCAGACTCAGAAAGAGAAACACCATTTGATTTCACTCATATGTAGAGTCTAGAAAACAAAATGAATAAACAGACAAAAAGCAGAACCAGATCTATAAATACAGAGAATAAATTGATAGTTGCCAGAGGGAAAAGTGTGGGGACCTGGGCAAAATGAGTGAAGGAGAGTGGAAGAAGTTATGGAATAAATAAGTCATGGGAATAAAAGGCACATCATAGGAAATATAGCCAATGATAATGTAATATATCACTGTGGTGAGAGAGAGTAGCTGCACCTGTGGTGGCACAGCATAATATACAGAGAAGTTGAATCATTGTTATATACCTTGAATAAATGGAACATTCTGAGTCAATTATACTTAAATTAAAAATTCGAAAAGAAACATAAGAGGTCACCTCACTCATCTTAGCAAGAATAGCTGGTACAAAAAATATAGGAAATAACAAGTGCTAGCAAGGATGTAAAGAAAAAGGAACCTTTGTACACTTTTGATGGAAATGTAAATTAGTACAACCATTATGGAAAATAATGTAGCAGTTCCTCAAAAAAATAAAAATAAAACTGCTGTATGATCCAGCAATCCTATTTCTGGGTACCTTGTGTATATGTATAAATATATTCATATGTATGAATATACACAAACAAGTATATATATGCATATATATATGAAATTAGTATCTTATATGCATATGTATATGTTCATGCATGTGTATATATGTGTGTGTGTATATATATATATGTATATACCTATAAAATTAGTATCTTAAAGAGATGCCTGCCCTCCCATGTTCATTGACCATTATTCACAATAGCTAAAATATGGAACTAAACAAAATGTCAACAAATGAATGAATAAAGAAATTTAGAGATTTGATATAGATATATATATGGATATACATACATGTATATTACCTATATATAAAATTATATTAATATAATAATAAATATACGTACATTTATATAATGGAAAATTATTCAGCCTTTTGGAAAAAATTAAACCCTGCCTTTTGGAAAATGTGGATGAACTTGGAGGACAGTATGCAAGTAAAATAAGCCAGACACCAAAGACAAATATTTCATGCTTTCACATATATGTCAAATCTAAAAATGTCAAACTCATAAAATCAGAGTAGAATGGTGGTTGCACTGGGCTAGGTGGGGGTGGGGGTGGGGGAATGTTGGTTTAAAGGTAAAAAACTTTCAGTTATAAGATGAAAAAACTTTAGATATATAATGTATAGCATGGTAATTATATTAAAAATACTCCACTATATACTTGAAATTTGCTAAGAGAATAAATCTTAAGTGTCTTCAGTCCATACACAACTACAAACACCACACGTAATTGCTAACTCTTTAAGAAAATTATATAGCCTTGGAATGCAAAATCGAAACTGTTAGAATTTTCTTGGGTAAGTGATGTCCCTGTCTAAAAGGCACTCAGGTGGCAAAGTGGGGCAGAACCCTCACTGGGACAGCATAGTCTCTGGAAGACTGGAGGTGCCTGAGTGTAGCAGAGCTCCAAGGCATTGAGTGGGGAAGCAGGCTGTAATCAGCAAGCCCAGGAAAGTGCTCTCTGGTAGGTGTTGCCATAAACCATGAATGAGGGCACATTCCAGCAACTGCTGTCGAAGCAGGGACCCAGCAATTGACAGAACTGACAGGAGAACACCCCCACTTCTCCAGAGGACCAGATAAGGTACAAACCAGGAGTTTGCAGGGTTTGGAGATTCGAAACAAGGTTGCATGCCTGAGATAAAAATGCTTGGTCACAGGCTGGGTGAGCATGGAGTGCGGTTGGAGACCAGGGAGATAGGAGTGATTGACTGCTTTTCCCTGAGGGCACACTGAGGAGTGGGCCCCAAGCTCTTGGCTCTGGAGCTGGAGACTGGGAGGCCACCATTTTCATTCTCATCTTCTAAAGCAGCATGGAAAGCTTTCTGTGAACAAAAGCCACATAGAACAATCCAGAGCTGCTTACTTAGGCTGGCCCCTGACAAGGGCAGTACAGTTCTGCCCAGGGCAAAGACACCTGAGATTCAGTACAACAGACCCCTCCCCAAGAAGATCACCTCACATCAGTCAGAATGACTAAAATTAACAGATCAGGAAACAACAAATGTTAGCAATGATGTGGAGAAAGGGGAACCCTCCTACACCGTTGATGGGAATGCAAGCTGGTGCAGCCACTCTGGGATACAGTATGGAAGTCCCTCAAAAAGTGGAACATAGAGCTACCCTATGACCAGCAATTACACTACTAGGGATTTACCCCAAAGATACAAATGTAGTGATCCAAAGAAACACCAAAGTTTATAGTAGCAATGTCCACAATAGCCAAACTTGGAAAGAGCCCAGATGTCCGCCCATAGGTGAATGGATAAAGAAGATGTATGGAAATTTGAATGGATACACACACACACACACACACACACACACACACACACACACAATGGAATACTACTCAGTCATTGAAAAATTGAAATCTTGGGTGCCTGAATGGCTCAGTTGGTTAAGCGACTGTCTTTGCCTCAGGTCATGATCCTGGGGTCTCAGGATCAAGTCCCACATTGGGCTCCCTGCTCAGTGGGGATTCTGCTTTTCCCTCTGACCCTTCCCCTTCTCATGCTCTCTTTCTCAAATAAATAAAGAAATTCTTTTTTTAAAAAATTGAAATCTTGCCATTTGCAACAACATGGATGAACTAGAGGGTATTATGCTAAGCAAAATAAATAAGTCAGTCAGAGAAAGGTGACTATCATGGGTTCTCACTCATGTGGAATTTAAGAAACAAAACAGAGGATCATAGGGGAAGAGAGGAAAAAATAAAACAAGATGAAACCAGAGATGGAGACAAACCATAAGAGACTCTTAATCATAGGAAATAAATTGAGGGTGGCTGGAGAAGAGAGGGACGGGGGATGGGATAAATGGGTGATGGACCTTAAGGAGGCATGTGATGTAATGAGCACTGGGTATTGTGTAAGACTGGTGAATCACTGACCTCTAACCCTGAATGAATAACCTATTATAAGTTAATTAATTTAATTTAAAATAAAAAAAATGAAAATATCACCCAGAGGCCAACAGAGTGGACACTGAAACCAGATTATCTGACTTTGTGTGTGGCAAACTCTGACAGTAGGCCAATTGCTTATTCTTTTTAAGTCTCAAATTTGTCTTTCATAAAATGGGACAATTAATACAAATATCTCAGGATTTCTTTGAGGATTAAGGTATTAATTTATTAAATTAATTTATTAATTTTTTAAAGCACACAGAATCAAATCTGGCACATAGCAAGTACTATATGTAGTTATTGTTATGAAGTGGCTAGAACTGAATATAATGCTTTGTGATTACTGTAAGGGATCTGTAAGAGGGATGTTGTTGTCCCAGTTTTTTTTTGTTTTTTTTTTTTTAAGATTTTATTTACTTGAGAGAGAGAGAGAGTGAGAGAGAATGAGAGGGGAGGTCAGAGGGAGAGCAGACCCCCATGGAGATGGGAGCCTGACGTAGGACTTGATCCCAGGACTCTGGGATCATGACCTGAGCTGAAGGTAGTTACTTAACCAACCGAGCCACCCAAGCACGCCATTGTTGTCCCAGTTTTGTATACAAGGGAAACTCACTCTATGAAGTTTGTCTGTGGTATGAAATAATAAAGATATGACTCAAGAAAAAAAAGAGCCAAAATCCTATCTGCCCTATCTCACTACTTCCTCTGTGGCTCCTAACGTAGCTGTCGTCAATGGAAAACAAGATTCTTATGACCAAGTATCTTTTGTGAGTGTGGCCTAAACTCAAAGTCTTAGTGGGACTTTCCACCCTTTAATAAGCCCAAATTAAAATCTCACCATGAGTCACCCTCCATAGAGAAGCAAGGAGCAGGCTGCAGCTGGGTGTGAGTAGAGACAAAGAGAAGACCAGATGTCTGGCATTGCCCTATGAATTCAGGAACCATATTGAACATTTTAACACATAGAGATCCCACCCACTAATGCATGTACTATCCCTCCTCTTAGACCAGAGCAAGCAGGGTGGTATAAGATGGGAGTGGAGGTCTCCTCCCTTCTTAAATGAAAATGTGACCTTGTTTTGTAGCACCAGGCTTGGGGACATCTGGGCCACATAAACAGATACATATTTATTTGTATGTTTTATTTTCTTTTATGGGTTTCTTTTATTCATGTTCACACCCTTTAATTTGGGAACCAGTAAGTTCTGTGGTTAACAGTATGTGCTTTAAGAGAGTCCTGAATTCAAATCCTAATGCTCCCATTTATTTGAAATGTGACCCTGGTTATGATCTCAACTTCTAAAATCCACATTTCCTCCTCATCAGTAAACAGTGCTAATTCTTAGTATAATTCTAATGTTGTGATGATTAACTATTATGATATAAGGTGCTTATCACAACATTTGGCACAAAAGTTCTCAATACATTTAATAAATACTCAGAGAGAAATAAAATGAACTCATTGCCACTGTGAACTCACTTCCCCCTGTAAGACCAACATAAAAATCTTTCTAGTGCAAGATGGAGGGTACCATGTGGTACAGAAGACCTTTTCATACGTTTTAAAACAGGACAAAGAAGAGTAATTCTTAAAAGGGAGGAAGTGGAGAAGTTGCAAATGTATTTATTTGGGTGAAATAGCAGGTACCTAGAGCAAAAGTAGGTAATAGGCTGGAAACTTAGTTTTTTTAGACTTTATTTATTTATTTGATAGACAGAAATCATAAGCAGGCAGAGGCAGGTAGAGAGAGGAGGAAGCAGGCTTCCCGCTGAGCAGAGAGCCTGATGTGGGGCTTGATCCCAGGACTCTGGGATCATGATCTGAGCAGAAGGCAGAGGCTTTAACCCACTGAGCCACCAGGTGCCCCTGGAAACTTAGTTTAAAACAAAATTCAACATTATGCAAGGAATTGGTAGGTTGTCGGTATGGCAAATGGCAATTTAAAGAAACAATGCTCCTGAGATCACATTTTTAAAAATAATATCCAATCCAATAGATATCAATTCAGTCCTTGCATTAAACTGTTAGTAAAAACATGACTTTAGGAACCTAAGAATATAGTTTCATTTGTCAGTGTACTATATAAAAATATGAAATATATATAAAATACCACATGCTATGCCTATAAACAATACTGTTCTAAGGGACAAGTGACATTAGAACCCACCGAATATAAAGTGTAATACAGAGGAGTTATTTGATGATGACTTGCTTTAATAATAGAAAGATATGCATGATTCTATATATTAGTGTGATGCTCTTAAAGGGAAATTTCATTCAAGGTAGATGAGCAAAATTGAGAAGAGAATTAGGTTTTGTCTGTAACAATTCATGCGATGTTATTTTCATGTTATCTCTATTCTCATTATTGTTGCTATATTCTATTCTATATTCTATGTTTGCAAGTTCCAAAGAAAGGCCAATGAGGGAAGAATGGATGGGAGGTGGTGAAATCTGATCTTATCTGATTTATATTCCTACTCTGGAAATCAGGTAAGTCCATTCAGATAGCAGATAAACATCTGAACTTGTGACCTTGGTTTGAACGAATGAACTATGTTATAAACATAAGACAGATGCTTATTTTATAACTATGCCAGATGCTTACTGAATAATATTCCCACACTTGCTAATGCATTTGATAATTAAGCACTAAATTCTTTCTTCAATTTAAAGATACATTACATGTTCAGTAATAAATTCATTTTAACAAAGCCAATGTAGGGCGCCTGGGTGGCTCAGTGGGTTAAGCCGCTGCCTTCGGCTCAGGTCATGATCTCAGGGTCCTGGGATCGAGTCCCGCATCGGGCTCTCTGCTCAGCAGGGGGCCTGCTTCCCTCTCTCTCTCTCTGCCTGCCTCTCTGCCTACTTGTGATCTTTCTCTGTCAACTAAATAAATAAAATCTTTAAAAAAAAAAAAAACAAAGCCAATGTAAACAATATAGATTTTTAATGAAACATATTTCTTCTTGTCTAAATGATCCCTTTTACTTAAATAAAATGCTAGTTTTCCCCACATTTTATGTTCATCTAAGAAATGATGCAATAAAGAAAACAATAAACAGAACATTTGAATGTGTCCAGCTCACAGTTGTTAACAGGCTAGACAGAAGCAGGTGAACCCTGTAAATGTTCCACAGTATTAATGGAATGTATTTTTTTAACTGATTGCAGCTGTAATTTTCAGGGCTTAGGTTGAGAAATCCTATGGCATTTTGTATGGCATATATTCATTCATAGTATCCCCCTTTTCTGCTGCTCTAAGTACAAGATATTTGTTTTTGTTTGTTTTTTTTTTTTAATTTTATTTATTTATTCGACAGAGAGAGATCACAAGTAGATAGAGATGCAGGCAGAGAGAGAGAGAGGGAAGCAGGCTCCCTGCTGAGCAGAGAGCACGATGCAGGACTCGATCCCAGGACCCTGAGATCATGACCTGAGCCGAAGGCAGCGGCTTAACCCACTGAGCCACCCAGGTGCCCCACAAGATATTTGTTAAACAAATAACAGACTACCTCTTTTTCTGACCCAGTTCTCATTTAGTATGGAACACAGGTATTCCTGTGGTCATGTATTCATCTGGAAAAAGTAGCCGGAATAAAGCAGGAGAAGCATGATGGAAATTATCTTCAATGATTTTCCTACTGTGTTTTTAGATATTAAAAGTCAGCATTGTGTTAATCTATAGTTATAAAGAAAATTGCATATACATAATTTCCCTAGCATAGTGATACTTAACATGTTCCCTAGGTCCACTTCTCATCACCTATATATACTGCATATTTTAGGCAGGGGTATCTGGTCCACTTTACTTTTACATATATACAAATAAAAATGATATTTGTGCACAAATGGGATCTCTTCTGTTTAGTTTAATCTTGTAAGGAGAAAGGAATTCTATTGTTAAAACTAAGGAAAGCAGTTTTTATAACGGCTGAGAACAAGTAATCTAAATATTGTATTCATTTAGTTTGCTAAATGGCATTCTCTTAAGTAAATCCCGTATCTATTATTCTTTATTCATTTCTATTGTATTCAGTTTTCTAGTTGTATTACATTTGCAAGGAAGTAATTATGAAAATACACTATGATTATAGCAAGTGATGATCAGCAGTGTTAAAGGAAAAACCATTTTCACATTCATGCATTTCTTCAAAATTGAGGTTTTTTTTTGTGTTGTAGGTTGTACCATAGGTAGTAGATTCAGGAGAAAAAAAATTCCCCTTCCCTTCAAGAAATATGCTGTCACTTAGATTAGATATGAGCAATTAAACACATTGTTAAGATCAAACTCAGGGATGCCTGGGTGGCTCAGTCAGTTAAACATCTGGCTCTTGATTTTGGGTCAGTTCACGATCTCAGGTTCCGAGCTGAAGGTGGAGCCTGCTTCGGATTCTTTCTCTCCCTTTCCTTCTGCCCTTCCCAACAACACTTGCATGCTCTTGCTCTCTTAAAAAAAGAAAAAAATCAAATTCATTAAATTTAGATGAACCCTGATGCAAGGGCAGTGTTAGGGAAACCACCCAGAGGTTCCCACTGCATGGAGGTTTTTAAAAAGAAGCAATTACCCAGGGAATTGCTTTAGACCCTTAATGTCAAAGTTTTGACACTGTTTTTGTATTCTCAACGTTAGGTGCCTGAAGAATCACTTTGGGAGCTTATAAAACAAAACAAAACAAAACAAAAAGCAAAACCAGAAACAATTTGTGCATGACCCCTAACCCAAGAGAATCCAGTTGTTTTGGCTAGGGTGGTTCCAGGTGTTGCAAATTCTTTCAAACGTCTCCTGAGGAGTATAATTTGCACTGAGGATTGAGAACCACTGTCTATCAAATAAAAATAAAAAAAAAAAAGATATCATTTTTGCACTTTTTGACTTATTTTTGAGTTGGTAATATAAAGTATTTTTAGATTCAAATGCTTATTTATATTGATTGTAAGAAATTAATTTGTCAACAAAATTACATAGCTGTGTTTTTTTTCTTTTTTTCCTTCAATTTCTTGTAAAGCTGGATTTGTGTAGAGATTTACAACTAGATTTTATGTCAGCCTTTAGGAAATAATGCTTGGGCGTGAGCCAGTAAGATAATTCTACTATTTGGGAAAATGGCAATAGTGCAATTGTTTTTGTTCCTTCAATTTTAATGGTGATTTTTCAAAAGTTTCTTAACTTTTTTTCAAGCTAACTCAAAGTGAAATTTTATTTTAAGTGCTTTGAGATTGACATGGTTTGGAGAAAATATGTGCCTTTGTCAAGCCAATATCCACTGAATGCTACAAGCATACAATTTCTACAACCATACATATAGTGACATGCTTACTAGAAATAATACATTTTTGTGTTTTTGTTCTTCTGGGATTAGAGGGTAAAAACATAAAAATCAACTATACCAGTGATTTTCCATCTTGTACATTTTACTTCTCCATAATATTCTATTAAATAATAAAGATTTCAATTATTACAAACACAAATAGCATCATAGATGTAACTTCAGCAATTAGCATATGTTTAAAAATTTTGTTGGGAATTTAGATATAAAATTTATTGATTTCATTTAAATTTTCACAAAGCCTTATTTATATTATGATTTATGGAAAAAGACAGCTTAATATCACTTGTAATATAGGAATTAAAGGGGACTTTGATTTGAAACAACTGACATTGTTGTACCATCAACTCTTAAATTCTTCAGTAAAAGAAGGTGTGAAAGAACATTTAAATTAATGTATACTTCTGGGCCACCTGGGTGGCTGAGTCGGTTAAGTGGCTGACTCTTAACTTCGGCTCAGATCATGATCTCAGGGTCCTGAGTCAAGAGCCGTGCAGAGCCCTGTGGTGAGCTCTGAATCAGGCTCCACGTGTAATGGGAAGTCTGCTTAAGGATTCTCCCTCTCCCCCTCCCTCTGCCCCCTCCTCAGCTCATGCTCTCTCTTTCTAAAATAAATAAATTAATCTTTAAAAAAATCAATGTACCTTTCAAATAACACACAACCATGATAATAGTTATAATTATACATAAATATATATATATACATAATTATATATACATTATATACTATATGTATGTTATAATTGAATGGTTGTTTTGACTTTTGAGTTGCAGAATGTTGAGATGCAGTATTTGAGGGAGATCATTTTATCATCTGGATGTAGAAAGGTTTGGAACATGAAAAAGGGTTGATGAAATAAAAAGAGACTCTTGAAGTCACACTATTTTCAAAAGATCTATTGGTAACAATAACAATCACACTCTGCAGTCTGAGAAGCTAAAATGCCCAGAGAAGGCACAAAACCATTAGTCACAATTGTTGAATACCCACATTGTTTTTACTGAATTTTGATTCTTTAAAGTTTTAAAAAATGAAGTATTAATTATTATTATAATGATTCTATTTCTGCTTACATAAGCAATTGTTGTCAATTTCTTCCAATTTTCTTAAAGCAATTTCTTGCTTTAATTTTTGTTGTATAACATTCTTACCTTCTACCTTTACAATGCTGGTTAAGTCTTGAAACTTATGTCTTGAAAGTTATGTCTTGAAACTCCAGCCTTTCTTTCTGTTTCAAAGATTTCATCATCTAGGTGCTGAAATTATCTTCCTCAAATACTTTGTTCTTCTTATGACCTCTTATCAGAGTTATTGCCAACCTCCTAATGGAGGGTAGTTGTCAAATTACTTAAATCTCATAAATCCCAATCACCCTTGCATCTCTGAATAATTATTAACAATTATATCTTTTACTCTCAAAAATAGTATAATTGGGGTAAGTAGTTATATGGGTTATTTGGTCACTGAGTCAATCAGGGCTTTCTGTCTCACTAATCCTCACCTATCCACCTCTCCATACCGTCACTCCCCTTTGGCTAAATCTCTCTGTAGTTTTTTGCTTTGTTTTGCTTTTGCTTTGTTTTTTTTTTTTTTTTTTGTTTGTTTTAACATATATTATTTGTTTCAGGGGTACAGGTCTCTGATTCATCAGTCTTACACAATTCACAGCACTCACCATTGCATATAGCCTCCTCAATGTCCATCACCCAGCCATGAATCCACATATTTGAGAACAGAGAGAGAGGCTTAGAAACAAATTCCAGTTTTAGCACTCACAGCACTAGCTTATGCTTGGGACATAACTACACCTTTCTTCCTGCGCTTTTCACACTTCATTTCATTTAAATTTGTTCTAAGAAGGTCCTTCAATGTCAAATGGAAAAAGACTTCTGGCAGGTCCCTCATCTCAGTCATTCCCTAGGTATGTGTAAATTACACTCAAGCTGAAACATTGCCCTCCCTCCACCTTCCAAACATCACACAGCCATTCCTCTATAAATCCAAACTTCATCCAGCTCTTGCCAGTGTTCCAGCCCATCCATGTCATGTCATGCTCCCTCTGTACTATTCTAGCTATTTCTTTTTTTTTTTAACTTACATATGTAATCTCTTCCCAAGCCAAATTAATTTGCTTACTCTACAGTCTTTGCTTTTTCCAATCAGAGTACATATCCATTAATTCAACTGGAGTCTACTGAGTGTTCAAGATATTAAAGGGACAGGGTTAGATGACATTTCTCAACTCCTTTCCAATTGAACCCCAGTTTTTAAGGACATGAACATCTAATGGTTTGTCACACTTGACAATGGCTCCAGCACCAGCTCTTTCACCCAAATTATGTATCAGTTTCACATAACATAACTTACCATAAACATTGACTAGTGAATATTTTTTCAATGTTCTCAATTTTTCAGATATGATTTTAAGTTATATGAGAAGTATAATATATACCAGTTTACTTACATTATCTCATAGTGCCAAATACAGTCTTCATCTCAAATCCACTTAATAACCATTATTGGCAATACTTCAAATTACATTTATTTCAGGTAAGCTAATAAACATATGTGCTCCTTTTCTTTAATATTAATTTAGTCAATGTATTACACCAAAAAGTGCATGAGAATACTGGTTAGTGCTATGGCTGGGGCAGGGCATCAGTACTGAAGAGCTTGGAACACCTTATGGTGCCAGAAAGTAAGGAAATATTCAAGCAAAATAGACACATACACACACCAAACACACCATGATGAGTGAATGATAAAGTGATACAGTAGCCAAATAAAAGCCCTCTCAATGGCCAAAGCAAGAACCATTTGAGCAACAAAATTAAGTGATATTGGTTATGAGCTAAAATATAAAATAATATCCATGATTCTAAACTATTAGACAGACATATCTCATTTTCTTGTGCTTTGCTTTAGTAAGCATCAAGATATTGCATTTTTACAAATTGAGGCTTATGGCAATCCTGTGTCAAGTGAATTCTTTTGGTATCAATTTTCCAGCAGCTTCTGCTCACTTCCTATCTCTGTGTCACATTTTATTATTTCAAACTTTCATTATTATTATATCTTTTATAGTAATTTGTAAACAGTGATTTTGATTGTGTTCTGACAGCTCCACCAAACATCATTTGTCCTCAACACAGTATTGAAATTATGTCAGTTAACAAGCCTACAATGGCCTCTGCTTTCAAGTGAAAAGAAGAGTTCTTCTAATCAAAAGCTAGAAATAATTATGCTTAGTGAGGAAAACAAGTCAAAAACTGAGATTGCCCAAAAGCTGCCCTCATGTATCAAATAGCTGGCTGACATATGAGTGCAAAAGGAAAGCTCCTGTAGAAAATTAAAAGTGCTATTTCGTGAACATATCAAAGATAAGAAAGCAAACAGCCTTATGATTACATGAAGAGAGTTTTAGTGGTCTGCATGGAAGATCAAACCACCCGCAACATTCCCTTAAGTCAAAGCCCAATCCAGAGCAAGCCTGTAACACTCATTTCTATAAAGGCTGAGAAAGGTGAGGAAGCTGCAGAAGAAAAGTATGAAGCTAGCAGAGGGTGGTTTATGAGGCTTAAGGAGAAAAGATGTCTCCATAACACAAGAGTGCATGGTGAAGCAGGGGGTGCTGATGTAGAAGCTGCAGCAAGTTCTCCAGGAGATCGAGCTCAGATCATCAAGGTCGGTGACTACACTAAATCACAGATTTTCAGTGTAGATGAAATAGGCTTCTGCTGGAAGAAGATGCCATCTAAGACTTTCATAGTCAGAGAGGAGAAGCCAATGCCTAGCTTCAAAGCTTCAAAGGGGATCTGACTCTCTTGTTAGGGATGAATGCAGCTGGTGACAAGAAGTTGAAGCCAAGACTCATCTACCATGCTGAAAATCCTACAGCCCTTAAGAATTGTGCTAAATTTATTCTGACTGTGCTCCATAAATGGCACAACAAAGACCAGATGGCAGAACATCTGTTTAAACATGGTTTACAGAATTGGTTAAGCCCATTGTTGAGACCTACTGCTCAAGAAAAAAAAAAAAAAAATCCTTTCAAAATATGACTGCTCATTGACAATACATCTAGTCACCCAAGAGCTCAGATGGGGATATCCCATGGGATCATTGTTGTTTTCATGCCTGCTAACACAACACTCATTGTTTAGCCCATGGCCAAAAGGTAATTTAGATTTTCAAACTTAATATTGAAGAAATACATTTTGTAAGGCTATAGCTGCCATAGATGGTGATTCTTCTGATGGATCAGGGATGGGAAATGGAAAACCTTCTGCAAAGGAGTCACCATTCTAGATGTCATTGAGAAGATTTGTGATTTATGGGAAGAGTTCAAAATATCAATATTCACAGGAGTTTGGAAGAAGTTGATTCCCACCCTGTCAATGACTTTGAGGGGTTCAAGATATCAGTGGAGGAAGGGTTTACAGATGTGGTGGAAATAGTAAGAGAACTACTTATGAAATAGAGCCATGATATGACCGATTTGCTGCTACCTCCTGATAAAGCTGGAAAGGAAGAGCAATTGTTTCTTTTGAATAAGCAAAGAAAATGGTTTCTTGAGATGCAATTTACTCTTGGTGCAGATGCTGTGAAGATTCTTGAAAGGACAGGAAAGGTTTAGATTATTGCAGAAAATTAATGGCAGGGTTTCAGAGGATTGACTAAGTTTGAGCAAAGTCCTGTGGGTAAAATGCTATAGAGCAATCGTTCAGACAGGAAGGGTTCATCAGTTACTTCGTGTTCATTGTTACCTTATTTTGGGAAACTGTCACAGCCACCCCACTGTTAGCAACCACCACACTGATTAGTCAGCAGCCATCAACATCCAGGCAAGACCCTCACCAGCAAAAGATTAGCACTTGCTAAAGGCTCAGATGATGGTCAGCATTTCTGAGCAATAAAGTTTTTTAAAGTATGTACATTGTTTTTTAGACATAATGCTATTGCACACTTAATAAGCTATAGTATGGTCTAAATAAAACTTTTATAGGCACTGAGAAACCAAAATATTATTTGACTCCATTTATTGAGAGATGCACTTTACTGCAGGGGTATTGAACCAAACTTGCAATATCACTAATGTATGCCTATAAATAGCTGAATAAACAAATACAATAAACCAATAAACTAAGAAACAAATGTAAATTTCCTATAAGGAAATATTGCAAATAAATTTTATAGATAGTACTCCCTAGAATTATTTCGTGTTCTCCAGAGAAACAAAGCCAATAAAATGTATTATATATAGATATAGATATAGATATAGACATCAATATATAGATATCTATTTATCTATCTATCTATCTCTGGAGAGAAAGATTGATTTTAAGAAAGTGACTCATGATCTCATGATTCTGGGGATTTAGTAATTACAAAGTTTGCCTCAGAGACTGGCAGACTGAAGACTCAAAGAAAAAAAACTGAAGAGTTTCAGTTTGAGTCCAAAGATAGTCTGCCTGCAGAATTCCTTTTTGTTTGAGGATGTCAGTCTTTTTCATGAATGCCTCATCCGATTGGATGAGCCCACCCACATTATGGGGGCGGGGTAATCTTCTTTGCTCAAAGTCCACGAAGTAAATGTTAATCTCATTCAAAAAAGAGCCTTACAAAAGTATCCAGAATAATATTTGACATATCTGGGCATTGTAGCCTCTCCAAGTTACACAGAAAATTAACCATCACACTCCTCAGGATATCAAGGATAACTTCCCATCCTTTAAATGCAGGCTAAACATAAGAACTTCCTTCCAATGAGTACAGTTTGGAAAAGAAGGGAAAGAATAACTTTACAGTGGAAAAACTTGAAAAACACTGTCGGGTTTGCCATTGCCGTTAGCAACGTAAATGGTGCTGATGCATGTACTGTCAACATGACTTGATAATTATGGTACTTTCCTCTGCGGCCTTCCTCTCCAAAACCCAAACCTAAAGCCCTGGGTTAGTCATGAGAGAAACATCAGACAAACTCTGATTAATGATTATTTTATGAAATATGTGATCAGTACTCTTTAAAACTGCCAAAATCATCAAAAACAAGGAATATCTTAGAAACTGTCACAATCTAGAGTAGGGTAAGAAGATATGATGACTAAATGTATTGTGGAATTATAGGTGGGATTTGGATGCGGAAAAGGGACATTAGATAAAAACTAAGAAATCTGAATAAAGTATGAACTTTCAGGAATATTAATAATATTGATACATTTGTTGTGGCAAATATACCATACTAATAATTTAATGTATTAATAAAAAAATTGGGTGTGGATTATTAGGGAATTCTCTCTACACTCCTTACAAAGTTTCTGTAATTCTTAAAGTCTCTTAAAATAAAATATTCATTATAAAAAACAACTTAAAACAAAAAGTGCATGAATTTTTACATCAGACACACCTTTTAACAAAGAAGCCTAAATACTCATAATTTTATTTTTCTCATTTTATAAGACTGTAGAGAAAATAAATTAAAAAAATAAGTATGTAGAGTCACTAACAAATTGTCTGGCATATATGAGCTCCATAATGTTAATTTCCTCACTCTGCTCAGAACTATTCAAGGAAAGGTGTTAGGCTTATTATTATTGTTATTTTAAGTCAGAATGCCAACAATTCATTGCAAAACAATAGGTGATTGATTCATTGAGAAAATTAATTTCATTCAATTCTACAGCACTACTGTATATATTTATATAAAGACCTCCATTAAACATATATAATCACTAGTGGGAGGGAAGCAATAAAATTCTCCATGGAGAGTACAGATTTTCAATGCAGGTAATCAATATTTTTGGAACATCCTCAAAAGAAAGACTAAAAGGAAAAGAAATAAAATAGCCTACTGCTGGCAGCATATGATGCTATACACTTAAACTGATGTATGTTGAATCTGGCAGTCTCTATGGCGTTTAGCAGATAAATCTCTTTACCAGAACTCTCAGGTCAGTTAAAATGTACAGCAGACACATTTAATCCAGACGGCTTCATTGGAGGAAACTCTGTTGGTGGTCACAGACACCAAAGATCCAGGTATAGGAAATTCTGAATTAGGCAGTCTCCAGTTTAAATCCCCCCTATACTGCCACCTTGCACCCACACCAGAACACACATGATCACATTTTTCTCTCAATCTTTTTCTCTCAGTGAGTCCATGTCTAACATTTTGGATTTGGGGTTGATTAGACTATACCTATACACTTATAAATTTAAAAACAAACACAGAATAAGTGTATGTCTAAGCTGGAAGTGATCTTGCCTTTCAGATCAATGGTCATGAATTCAAATAATTTACTTTGGGGAAATCTAAACATAGTTTATTTGCTTACGTGCTGGGCAACATGAAGTACTATATACAGCTGGAGTCAGTGCCTATGCTTCAAGACGTTAAATACCCCATGGTGTTTGTTAAAGGCAATTATTTTCAACTTCGTGCCATGTGGCTCATTCCCACAGTCCATCTGATTTTGAAATCATATGTGAATAAAGAAGTTTGTGTATATACAACAATACATACGTACAAATAAAATCTTAAAATATGTTTAAATAGTACAAAAATCCTAAAAAAAAAACCTTTAAGAAGGAATAAGTGAAAGTATTAGGTGAAACATACGTGGAAGTCTTTACATTTTAGTATCTTCATTCCTGGTTTTGCATCAGAAAATTTTAATAACATGATTTATTTAAAAAATTTGTTTCCTGAACCCAGAAAATAAATTTTCTATTCTTAAGAGCCCTAGGATTGGAAAACATTTGATTATTCATTGTTAGATTTACTATTTTAAATGAACGAAAAAAAAATGCACACCTATGAAATATTTACATACTATCCCAGACTCAAAAATAAAAAAAAAAATGTTTAATAAAGGCAGAGAGAAAAGAGTTAAAAGATAGAGAGATCAAGAAACAAGAGCTACCGAGACCAAAAGGTGATAACATGTTAGCTGATATGGATGCTGTTCACTGGGACAGTCATAAGAAAAACAAATGGGTGCTGATTTTGATTCCATTGGACTCCCAGGGAATGATATAAAGAATGACGCCATATGTTTCTTTTTGTCAGTTTTCCTAAAGCATAGCTGCATATTCATGAATTTGTTTCCTATTATTCCATCATTTTAAGTTCCTAACCTGTTTGTGCTTGCTTTTTTTCAAATTTGTCATCATTTGAGCTAATTGTGCAAATAGTCTATTGTCTCTTTATATGGATTCTTGTTTGTATGCTTTCAAAACTAATTAATCAGCACTGCATAACTGTCTTCATATTTGTTCCAGCTCATGAAGTAAAAAGGATCTCAGAGGATCAGATTAATCATAACCAACATCTGTTTACAGGCTATGTTGTTGTGAACTCAAATGCAGATGTATAAAATCAACTGATGAGAATGTGATCTAACATATATTATTGTTCAATCTGCCAAAAGAAATGGCTTTGACACGTTGAACGGTATCAATGAATGCAGTTAATTTTAATGTGATTCTTAAGACAGTCATATATAGAGATCAGATTTACTCATTTTTTAAAGCACTTGTTAAAAATGTTTATCAATATATAAAAAGTTAGTTCATATGGTCAGAATTGGTCATGAGTACTGTCAGAATAGAAAATGATCTTCCTTGTGCCATTGCTCACACTCGCATCATCAATACTCTCTCAAATTGTCTCACTGAGCAAAAACATTAATAAAAGCTTCATGTGTTCCTGTTGTGTAAATATTGCTTTATCTAGGATAGCAAGTTCTTTCTTCCTGACAGTTTGAATAGTTAATTCATCTAGTAATCTTTTTACTTCCCTTGAACACATAACTGGAAACAGAGACTTAACCTTTTATTTATGGAAAGAATTTCAAGGTCTTGGGTTTCTATACAAACCAGTATAGTACATGAGCTGGGATGGAAGGTAGAAAAGCCAACAGAGAAAATCTTGCCTGATTCAAAATTATGCCTAAGATTGAGTCTATTATTTTAATGTAAAACTTGCCATCACAATCTCTTTGTCCACTAATACTTCTTGAGTAGACAAAACATGCCCACCTCTTTAGACTAGAGACAAACCACATTTCAATCTCAGGAGTACACAGGATGGTTTGCTAAAATACAACTTAACAACACTATGGAAATTAACTTATTGGTACTCCTGGGTGGTGAAGTCTGAGTATTTTTCTATATTCAATTTCTTTTTTAACCTTAAGGTCATAGTAATTACTAAATAAATTTGACACCTCTGTCAAACTCCATTTATTAAATAAAAATGCATATATCTATTTGATGAGTTTTCCCATTTTGGCTATGATAGCCAGAATAAATACCATTGTATCAAAGACTTAATCATCTAATATGCTTTTTTTTTTTTATTTTTATGACGTTGATTTTTTTTTTTTGGTCAACAATGTTTTATTTATTTTTTTAATAAACATATAATGTATTTTTATCCCCAGGGGTACAGGTCTGTGAATCGCCAGGTTTATACATTTCATAGCACTCACGATAGCACATACCCTCCCCAATGTCCATAACCCCCTTCCCCTCTCCCAACCCCACCTCCCCCCAGCAACCCCCAGTTTGTTTTGTGAGATTAAGAGTCACTTATGGTTTGTCTCCCTCCCAATCTCTAATATGCTTTTAACTCACCAGTGTCCCTAAAGAATTTGAACCATTTCACTTCTACGGAGTATTGGTAGTTTTTTCTCCTACAGATTTATGTATAATAATCTAACATAAATTCAGATGATCACTGAAGAATTCTTTCTGTATGTTTAGAAATTGCCTCCAGGCACTGGATTAAGTATAGTCTTTGGCATCATGCATTTGATAAATAAGAGATGTGATGAGTCGAAATGATCTATAAAGATCTAGAGCTACAAATGTATTGTACATAGTTATAAAAATATGTTCTACACAGTTACAAAACTATGTGTCACCTAAATTAACTTACAAGCATCACTGAAAAGGAGGCATGAAGAATTCAAAAAAATGGGAACCATTCAGAATTCTGTAACCACAAAAGGTAGCATAACTCACTATAATGAGTGGCATATTCACTCTATATACAATGCCAAAAAATGTTTAAGGTAAGATCCCATAAACGACAATGCTTGCTTGAGTGAGGCTACTGCAAATTTAATCCCAACCACTCAAAATGTTTTTATTGAACTATCTTCATTCAACCTGACATCTTAAAGTTCAAATAAAATATCCATTGGAGTGGGTTTAGATCCTAAGTTCTGTCTAAATAAAATGTTTTAGAATATATAATTTGCTTAAAAATTTTGGTTAAAAATCGTTTAAAAGCTACTGTGGGTTAATCATTTATTGCTAGCTGCTACTTAATAATTTACTCAAAATCTATTAATGTTTTCTTTTTTTTAACTTATTGTAAGACATAGACTTTAAAAAAAGATTTTACTTATTTATTTGACACAGAGAGAAAGAGAGAGCGCACAAGCAGGTGGAGTGTATGAGGGAGAAGCAGGTTGTCCGCTGACTCAATCCCAGGACCCTGGGATCATGATCTGAGCCAAAGGCAGGTGCTTAGCAGACTGAGCCACCCAAGCACCCCAAATGTAGACATTTTGTGTTTGCAGTGCTTGGAAAAGATTCACTTTTTTCTTTAAATGTACTACTGATATACCCTCTGGTGTGTGAAGTGTTCTTGCAAACCATAATGAAAACAAAAAACTGAACTGTACTTTTTATATTACACAACCTACCAAAAAAAAAAAAAAAAAAGCACAGTGACATCAAATGAGAAATATTATATGTTTAAACAAAACCATTAGCCAAAAAAAGAAGGAGGCATTGAATCTAGTGCATTGTATATAACTTGGATATTCTAATACACTTCAAAAAACTTTAACAAATTATTTCTTCCCAAATTTCGGATATATCTTTACAGAGTAGTACCTGCATACACATAAAAAGCTTTACACACCCAGTGCTCCATGCAATACATGGTGCATAAACAATGAATTTTGGAACACTGAAATAAAATAAAATAAAATAAAATTTATTTTAAAAAAACTTTACAAATAATACAATCTCTAGATTTTGAAGTATAAACCAGTAGATTAATGTTGCCAGACCTATAGAATATTACATGTTTAACACTTGTTCAACAAATTTTCCCAAAGGATTAAAAAAAAATGTCTTTAGTTATCCAGGAGATACTAATGGACTTCTGATATTATGTCTTAAGTAAAATGAACAAGAAAGCCCAATGTGCTATGTTGACCACCAGGAATTATATAATTCAAACATGTAAAATGAATCAATGCTGTATTAAGTATCAGATTAAGGACACTCAAAACTCCCCCAAAAAGAAAAAAAAAATTGCTGTTAAGCAAATACAGGCTTCTGCTGTAAGCAGTCAGGCACTGCCAGGAAATAGAAAGGAAAAAGCAAGTAATTTTCCTCTTGAGGAAATATTTGACTTCATCATAAAGAGCTTGTTCAACTTTTTTGTGTGAATTTTGTTCTCCACATGCATTCTATTTTTCCTCTTGCCCAGCATTACAGACATCATTATTAACTCTAGAGATTTCTTACTAAACTTTGTTTTGTTTTTGTTTTTTTTTCCTTTTTTAAATTTTATTTCTTTTCAGTGTTCCAGAAGTCATTGTTTATGTGCCACACCTAGTGCTCCATGCAATATGTGCCCTCCATAATACCCACCACCAGGCTCACCCAACCTCTCTAAAACCCTCAGTTTGTTTCTCAGACTCCACAGTCTCTCATGGTTTGTCTCCCACTCCAGTTTCCCCCAACTCACTTCTCCTCTCCATCTCCCACTGAACTGTTGAAAGTAGAGGAAATGGTATGAAAAACAATAATGTGTCTTCTCCTTAAGTAATTTGTGAATTACAGATGTGCCCTAAAATGTTAATTAAGAGGGACATTTTTTTTTGATTCCTTGCTCTTATATAAATCAGTAATCCCCTCTCAAACATTTCTGAGAATTGGCCATAGAGTATTTCATGCCTCTAAATCATCTATAATGTAAGCATCTCCATTCGTCAAGGGTGTCCATCAATTTTTTCAAAGTTATTCATTCCATTTTTAAACAATTATATGCTTGGGAGATTTATTTTTCTGAAATATCCCATCTTCTGTTCTAACATAACCTAATGAACATCAGAAAGTCTGATCAGAAATCTCCATTGTGACAGTCTTCAAAAAGTATTTGAGGGGAACCTGAGTGACTCAGGTGGTTAGGCATCTGCCTTCACCTCATGTCATTACCACAATTTATAATAACATGTATCCACCATTATAGAATTATACAGATTGGTATCACCACTCCCCAAATTTTCTGTGCTCCACCTATTTATCTCTACCTGCCCCCCATTTCTGCCAACCACTGATCTTTCTATTGTCTCCACAGTTTTGCTTTTTCTAAAATGTCATATACTTTGAAACATATTGTATATATCCTTTTCAGATTGCCTTCTTTCACTTTGTAATATGTATTTGTTTCCTTCATCTTTTCATGACTTTGATAGCTCATTACCTTTCAGTGTTGAATAATATTTAATTGCCTGGATGTACTGCCATTTAGTTATCCATTCACTAATTGAAATGCATCCTGGTTGCTTCCCAATTTTGGCCATTATGAACAAAGCTTCTACAAACATCCATGTACAGTGTTTTGCATGGACATAAGTTTTCAATGCCTTTGGGTAAATACCAAAAAGCAGAGTTACTGGATTGTGTGAGAAGGACATGTTTAGTTTTGTAATAAATTGTCAAACTGTTTTTCAAAGTGACTATACCATTTTGTATTCCCACCACCAATAAATGAGAGTTCTTACTGCTCCACATCCTTATCAGGAGTTGTCAGTGTTCTTGATTTTGGCCGTTCTAATAGATGTATAATGATATCTCATTCTTGTAGTTCTCTAATGATGAAATGGGAAGCATCTTTTCATTTGCTAATTTTGGTTTCTGATCTTTGGCACTTTTAAAAGGCCTGGTTGTTTTCTTATTGTTGGATTTTAAGTGTTGTCTTCCACTGTTTTTCATGTGTAAAGTTTTGCAGTTCCTTTGTAAATTTGTATACTCTCTCATACTTACTGCAGTTTGTTAGTGTGATGGTCAAAAATCATTCTTCTGTTAGTGTGAGAATTAAAAAATTATTAAAATATTGGGGAGGGGAGGTGAACCATAAGAGACTATGGACTCTGAAAAACAACCTGAGGGTTTTGAAGGGTCAGGGGTGGGAGGTTGGGGGAACAGGTGGTGGGTGATGGGGAGGGCACGTTTTGCATGGAGCACTGGGTGTTGTGCAAAAAGAATGAATACTGTTACGCTGAAAAAAAAAATAAATAAATAAAAAGGGAAAAAACAAACAAACAAAAAAAAAAAGAGTGTACACTCTCACACTCTTAATCAACACAGTACGAGAAGTCTTAGCCTGTGCTATAAGAAAAAGTAAATAAAAGGCATACTTCTGAAAAGGAAAAAAAAATATTTTCTATTGACAGAGTTGACAAGGAGACAGTTTGAAGTATATTTATATTTCTACTTGTGTAAAAAAAAGGATTTATGGGAAAACAATCTAAAAAACCTGTCTTTAGGGAGCCCCCAAAAGCATGACAATAACTTTTTTTCTTGAGAAAGCCATTATACTATTGGTGTTTTTCTTTTACCATGTAGTCAAGTGAAAATGTATTTTTTTAGAAATAGATTTATATTAGTCTAGTTCTGTTGCACTCTATTTGAACTTAAGGATAAAAAATGTATAATATCCCTATTAAATATCTCTGAATTTGCAGTATACCTTGTAATTTTTTTTTAAATATTTTGTTTATTTATTTGACAGAGAGATCACAAATAGGCAGAGAGGCAGGCAGAGAGAAAGGAAGGGAAACAGGCTCTCTGCTGAGATCCCAGGACCCTGAGATCATGACCTGAGCTGAAGGCAGAGACTTAACCCACTGAGCCACCCAGGTGCCCCACCTTGTAATTTTTTAATGTCAATCTGTAGTAGTAGTTATTTTTGATGATCTTACCTTTTCTTTTTTATCACCCTGTATATAATAAGTGTGATTTTTTTGTCTATATTCCAGCTGTTGAAGAACATAGACTAATTATTATTTTTAAATGTAGGCTTTCTTAAACAATAGCTGTTTATAATATTTCCACATGTTGACTATTTTCATGGAAAGACATATAAACAGAAACTGGCAAAGAAGGTAGTAAGAAGAAATGAGATCTATACTAAGTGTATAAAATTTATGAAATACTTTGGCAGAAGTGTATAAAATTCATTAAATATTTCATAAAAGTTAAACAAGAACAGTTTTACCCATGCCATTTTTAAAATATATACTAACCACTTACAAAAGATGTTTTACCCCTAGAATATGAAGATAATTACAGAAGGAAATCCAAATAAAAATCTGGGAATTTAGATATAAAAGGATCATGTTAGTTACAGAATGGTAAACATATTTGCAAATGACATTTTTGATAAAGGGTTAGTATCCAAAATATATAAAGAACTTATAAAACTCAACACCTAAAAAAATGAATATTCCAGTACAGCCACTCTAGAAAACAGTATGACGGTTCCTAAAGATGCTAAAAATAGAGCTACCCTATGACTCAGCAATTGCACTACTAGGTATTTACCCCAAAGATACAGATGTAATGAATAGAAGGGGTACAGGCACCCCTATGTTCATAGCAGCAATGTCCACAATAGCCAAACTGTAGAAGGACCAGAGATGCCCTTCAACAGATGAGTGGATAAGGAAGAGGTGGTACACATATACGATGGAATATTACTCAGCCATCAGAAAGGATGAATACCCACCATTTGTATTGACTGGATGGAACTGGAGGGGATTATTCTAAGGGAAATAAATCAAACAGAGGAAGACAATTATCATATGGTTTCACTCATGTAAGAAACATAAGGAATAGCTTGGAGGACCACAGGGGAAGGGAGGGAAAACTGAATGGGAAGAAATCATAGAGCAAGACAAACCATGAGAGACTCTGGACCCTGGGGAAATAAAAAAACTGAGGGTTACAGAGAGGAGGTGGGTGGGGGCATGGGGTAACCTGGTGATGGGTATTATGGAGAGCATGTGTTGTGATGAGCCCTGGGTGTTAAATGCAACTAATGAATTGTTAAACCCTACATCAAAAACTAATGATGTGCTATATGCTGGCTGACTTGACTGAACATAATAAAAATAAATAAATAAAAATAGGCAGAAGACATAATAGACATTTTTTCCAAAGAAGACATACAAATGGTCAATAGATGTAAGAAAAGATGCTCACCATGACATAGCACCAAGGAAATACAAATCAAAACTACCATGAGATATCACCTCACACCTCTCAGTATAGGTAATATCAACAAAACAAAAAACATCAGGAGTTGGTGAGGATGTAGAGAAAGGGGAACCCTCTTACATTGTTGGTGGGAATGCAAACTGACACAATAAGTCAGTTGGAGAAGACAAATAACAATGATTTCACTCATATGTGGAATATAAGAAACAAAACAAGGAAACAAAGGGAAGAAAGAAAGAGAGAGGCAACCAAGAAACAGACTCTAAACTAGAGAGCAAACTGATGGTTGCCAGTGGGAAGGTAAGTGGAGGGATGAATTAAATAGGTGATGGGATTAAGAAAGACACATGCTGTGATGAACACTGGGTACTGTGTGGAAGTGCTGAATCACCTGAAACTAATATTACACTGTATGTTAAATGACTGGAATTTAAATAAAAACTTTTAAAAAATGCAAATAAAGAGTATTTAGAGCCCCCCCTCCCCAAAATATCATGTTGGTAGTACTCAGAATCATTTTGTCTAGCGGTGTTCTGGTGGCTAGGTGAGTAAAACATTGGACTTTTGATTCTGGCTTAGTTATGATATTAGGGTTGTGAGATTGAGCCCTGCATTAGACTCTGTGCTCAGCAGGAAGTCGGCTTGAGATTCATTCCCCTCCCTTTATCCTTCCCCCCACTATCTCTCTCTCTCCCTCATAAAAATAAATAAATTAAAAAAATCATTTTTGCCTAACATTGCAAAATTTTACTGGAAATATGTATAATCTAATACATGAATAATTGGGCTTTTTTTTTTCATTTCTATTCAAGATATAGCAACCAAAAAGGAATTAAATAAACTTAAATATATATTTTTATGTGGATTTTTTAAAAAGATTTTGTTTATTTATTTGACAGATCGCAAGTAGGCAGAGAGTCAGGCAGAGAGAGAGGGGGAAGCAGGCTCCCTGCTGAGCAGAGAACACAATGCGGGGTTCGATCCCAGGACTCTGAGATCATGACCAGAGCTGAAGGCAGAGGCTTAAACCCATTGAGCCACCCAGGCACCCCATGTGAATTTTTATATAAACATTTTTAGACAAATAGTACGTATGTGTACAACTAACCAGTTGCGAAATTACAATAATGATAATTTCTATGTTGTAGAAATTTTTCATTTCCTTTGTATATATATACTTTTATTTTTTTCTACAATGACATTGGATTGCTTATAAACAATGCCTTTATTTCCCAAAATATTTCAACTAAAAAGTTTTATTTTAAAGTTTCAGTGTTTTATTTCAATAATCCTTGTAATACGTACTTTTTTAAAAATTTTATTTATTTATTTATTTCAGCATAACAGTATTCATTGTTTTTGCACAACACCCAGTGCTCCATGCAATACGTGCCCTCCCTATTACCCACCACCTGGTTCCCCCAACCTCCCACTCCCACCCCTTCAAAACCCTCAGGTTGTTTTTCAGAGTCCATAGTCTCTTACGGTTTGCCTCCCCTTCCAATTTCCCTCAACTTCCTTCTCCTCTCCATCTCCCGATGTCCTCCATGTCATTTGTTATGCTCCACAAATAAGTGAAACCATATGATACTTGACTCTCTCTGCTTGACTTATTTCACTCAGCATAATCACTTCCAGTCCCGTCCATGTTGCAACAAAAGTTGGGTATTCATCCAACTAAAAATTTTTAAAGATTGTATTTATTTATTAGTACAGAGAGAGAGAGAGCACAAACAGGGGGAGTGGCAGGCAGAGGGAGAAGCAGACTCCCGGGGTGGCTGGGTGGCTCAGTAGGTTAGCCTCTGCCTTCTGTTCAGGTCATAATCTCAGGGTCCTGGGATCAAGCCCCGTATTTGGCTCTCTGCTCAGCAGGGAGCCTGCCTCCTCTTCTCTCTCTGCCTGCCTCTCTGCCTACTTGTGACCTCTCTGTCCGTCAAATAAACAAAATCTTTAAAGAAGAAGAAGAAGAAGAAGACTCCCCAGAAAACAGGGAATCTGATGAGGGGGTCAATGACAGGACCCTGTGATCATGACCTGAGCCATAGGCAGACACTTAGCCAACTGAGCCACCCAGGCATCCTCAAATAAGAAGAATTCTGATCTAAATTTTCAAGTTGTCCTATTTTTCCTCTTTACTGATGTCATTGATGAAAAATTTTGAAAATCCTTAATGGTAGCTTAGAAGTTTATTCACAATGGACTTACCCATAAACTAAAATAAAATGGAAAATTTATATAATTAGTATGTTGATCATTAAATACATAAAATAATACATTCAGAGCAATTATTCAAAAGTTATACTTTCACTTTTCATATTGCTAGCCTAGACTTGGATCTTATTTTCTTTACCAAGGAGAAAAATCTGTTTTATTTTCCCCAAAATGGGTAGAAAGATAATCTTTAGACTAACTTACCTTCAATCTGGTATAAAAAGGATGACTCACAGTTATGCCTATTAATCATTTCAAAATATTTTATAAGATTATATTTCTCTATTTTGTACCTAATTATATTTTAATGATCCATAGCTACATGTGGGATGTAGGGAAACCAATCATTAGCCAACAGTACTTGCATAACAGACAGAAAAGAAATCAAACTGGTTACTTCCTTAGCTTAGCCGACAGTAAGAATTTATAAACACTTAAGTAGTATATTCCATTGAGTATGATAAGATTGATCACATAAGTAGAAAGTAATCACACCAAATTTCTTTTAGACATATTGCCATGGTCAAGCTATATTACTCTCCATAACATAACAGACGGAAAAGAACAGGCCATAGTAGTTACAATTTGCCATTTTTCTTAGTTAAATCCTTGAACGTATAAATCAAGTTAAAATTATAATTTCTATAAATAAAAATCAAACACTAAAATATATGCACAAATGAATTCTAATAAAATCTGTGCTATTAAAAATACATCTTTTAAGACAATGTTGTACTATTCTTGACATGAAAAAAAATCTATATTTTGAATTATGAACCAACTTCATGTTATTAGAAATAAAAGTGCCCTCCAAACCAATGGAAACTGGCATTCTTGTCTGAACAGAAACAGCCTGGAAAAAAAAATTCTCATTCTATAATCATTTCAGTATATGCATGATGACATTTAAAAACATCTGGTTTTAATGATGTCCAGAGGACATTCCAGAATGGTGGGGTCTAGAAGTGCAGATATGTAAAAAAACACTTCTTATTAATTTTAATAATTGGAATGAATAAAATGGATAAATCAAGCTAAAGAAAGACAGGAATCATTATTTTTTGAGGTTCTTTGAAAAAAGAATCATAAAATTAATTTGAATACCTGGATTATATACTGTCTGATGAGCAATTATTTGACTTGCTGATCTGAAATCAAAGTCACAGTTGATTTTTATCCAAGATTCTTGACAGGCTAAAATAACTGACATCAATTCAATAACTGAAAATCAGCATCCAGAATAATAGCCTGTTAATACAGTATCACATGGGAGAAAATCCTAATGACCTTAGGATTTTTACTTAAGTCTAATTTAGTGATCTCAACATCCCAACTTCTTAGTAATTTATACAAAATAAAATTAATAGGATAATAATTGCCATATAAAAATTAGTGAAATTAATTTATAATTATTTTACACTAGATTATAAACCATAAGGAATTATATGCAAATTTGGTTATGAATTTGTATGTGTGTAGGTAAACTAGGTTTTACAAAATTGTTTTAGAATGTAGAGATAGTGGAAAGATTTTACCCAAAAGCATATGGAATTCAATTGTAGCTTTTCACTTTCCAAAAGAGAAAAGGAGTTGATTTTATGGGTATTAGATAAAGTCAGTCTACTTAAAGTGGCTTCACTTTTTAAGATTTTTATCTGAGGGCTGCCACAGAGTCTTACCTGTGGAGGGTTATTTCATTTTGTTACTTTGCTATGGGGTAATATTTTTTTTTCTCTTATATAAAGTACTAATTTATTTGAGGTAAATGTACAAAAATTGAAGACTTCTTTCCTGGACAGGGGGATTTAAATTTAAGTATGTCCACTTGTTACCTGTATTGGGATAGTATATATCAAAGTGTGGGAAAGAGTGGAAAAGTCTATTTTCAATCTGATGTTTTACATTTGTGGGGGGATAAGCTGGTAGGGAAGGTAGTTTTGAATAGCCAGTTGCCTAAGATTTATTAAGGAATTTTATTGAATAAAAGTTAAGACAAAAAATATTTGGAGGGAAATTCCCAAAGATTAGGTATTGAATTGGCACATACATACCATTTATTATGTGTCAAGCACTATTTTCCTTGCTTTGAAAATATTAACATCCTTGGATTTCTTAACAATTCTGAGGTAGGAATCACTTTTATATCTACTTTATAATGAAGAAACTGAAGAATAGTTAGGAAACTTGACGCAGTTAAGTGAGCTAAAAAGTTGCAGAGCTACTCTATTCTTTATTCGTTGTTAGACTGAAGACTGAGGTTAAAATCTACTCTATTTTTAGAGAGACACTGAGAAAGTCCAGGGAATTTCTGACGTGAGCCACCACCAAATTCTTCAATGCAGTGACTAACTCTAGGGTTTATTTTAGAAATTTATGAAAAGTGTGATTACATTAGGAGCAGAAAATAAAAATGGGTTTCTGCATTATCATAGCATCTCAATATGGGAGATACAGTACAGAAAGGAGAGATGGTCTTCACAATCACTTCAAATAACTCACAACTAAAAAATGGAAATTTTAAGACATTTCTGAGCTTGAGATAACTCAAATACATTCTTCAATACCTGACTTTGTTATAGTTTTCTCAACCATGAAAACATAATAATCTTTCAAAATAAGTTCTTAGACAGCATCCCTGGATTTTTTTTTTTTTAATCTGTCTCCTAAGTACTTTAGA